>NW_018127931.1:5552854-5565033 GCF_001952655.1 Monopterus albus | reverse complement strand
GTATATTACCAGCATAAGGCTGTGTAATATAACAAAATAAGCAGTGTTAACAAGCAACAAACGGTGCAAACAATGAAAAGATAAGGCACCACAAGCAAGGGTGGAACTTGTGGTTTGTGAAATACCATGCATCTGTGAAACTGATACAGGAAATTACACACTAGGACTGGTGTCCCTAAACATCTTTTAAGTATTGCAAAAAGAAATGACAACATCACACCATGGTAAGTGCTTTACTGCCCCCCCCCTTGTGACCCCGTTCAGGGACTAAGCGATGGAGAATGAAAAAAAAAGGTATCAAATAATATGTGCTTCTGTATTTTTTTTCAATGTAATACAAGATACAGATGATTTACAAATCAGTTTTAATTTGACTTTACATACCGACCCACCTTTTTCTGTATTTAAACTGTCACACTGACTCTCATAAACAGCACTTACATCCTGTTCCTCTTTAGTGTGTAATTTCCTGTATCAATTTCACAGATGCATGGTATTTCACAAACCACAAGTTCCACCATTGCTTGTGGTGCTTTAGCTTTTCAAATATGCGGAGCATGGTGAAGATATTGCTGTGGGCCTGGATGTTCCTGGACTGGGGTGTGTGCTCGGTCTTGCTGCCAGAAATCACTGATGGGAAGTTCATTGAAGAATGCATAAGAGAACACAACAGGGCACGATCATCTGTCACTCCACCTGCAAACAAAATGTTCTACATGGTAGGCAAAAGCGGCACTTTGATCTTTCTTGCCTGAATATACATTCACCAGCCACTTTATTAGGTACACCTGTATTGTATGCAATTCAGTGCAACACTTCCACTTTAACATCTGTGTTTATGAAAATAAAAATCTTCATTTTTGGTGAAATTATCATAAATGTACTAATTAAATTATACAGTATGTTTATTATTGAGGTCACAGTTAAAGGTGGTGTTGCACTGGACTACATTACAGTATATTCAGAGGTGTCCCTAATATTCTGGCTCTCTCATGTCTGTAGCTGGGGAGGACAAAAATATAGAAAATTTACTTCCATGGTATTAGGGAAGCAGAATAAATTTCAAAGCTTGGACAAATTAAAACTATCTGCATGAATAGATGCCACAAGGATGAAATGAGAAAATGTGTTTTCCTGCTAATGAAACCCATTTTTACAGTGGCTTCACATTTTGTCTCTATCCAGACATGGGATGAGGGCTTGGCCATTACTGCAAGAGCATGGGCAAAGTACTGTGTGTTTGAACATAACATCCACCTTAAGGATACCCGCCGTATGCACCCTACTTTCTCCTCGGTAGGAGAGAACATATGGGTAGGCTACCCACCATCATCCTTCAGTGTGAAGATAGCCATCGAAAACTGGGTGAATGAAAAGCAATACTACAACTACAATAGCAATACCTGCAGTAAAGTCTGTGGCCACTATACACAGGTGTGTGCACTCTTTACTGATAATGACAACATGCTTATCATCTAGGTTTCCCTGTTTGTGATGAATTTGCAAAGCCTTATAGAGATGAGGGTCAATAAAAAAGGGGAAACCTTTAAAGGTGTTCTGCATAGCACAGTTTAACCCTTTTGTTGTTCCCAGGTTGTTTGGGCAAGCAGCTACAAAGTTGGCTGTGCCACTCAGCTGTGCCCAAATGGTATCAGAGAGTTTTCTCCGAACGAGGGTGCTATTTTTGTATCTTCAGTGTGAAGAATGTAAGTTCAACACATTGACAAATATCACTTACAACTCTGGGTTTAGATTTAAAAATGTAGGAATGTTTATATTTAAGGATGAAACTGCAAGGCTCAAAGGGGTCCAAAAAGGTCGTATGATATCTAGAAAAACTGACACCTCTCAAATTTTTTAAATGTCTATTTTTTCTGAAAATGTCTTGTACACATAATTTGGTAACTGGTGTTTGAGCCTGAAATTGTTGGGTCTAATGGATAGGCAAGGTCATGATTTAATGTCAGGAAAAAAAAGAACATGAATTGGCATCCTGTTGTGCATTTACTGCAACCAACTTGCAAGATCCAGTACATTAAAGTATGCAGTAAGGCTGGCTGGATTTTGTATTTTTCTTAATAACAAACCGCATGAAAGTACCAAACCCAGTAAGGAATGTGTCCTACTAACAAGTATTATGTGTATAGAGCTTCAAAAATGATTAAAACACATTGTGGGTGAATGAAAAGCAAGTCTACAACTACGATAAAAATACCTGCAGTAAAGTCTGTGGCCACTATACACAGGTGTGTGCACTCTTTACTGATAATGACAACATGCTTATCATCTAGGTTTCCCTGTTTGTGATGAATTTGCAAAGCCTTATAGAGATGAGGGTCAATAAAAAAGGGGAAACCTTTAAAGGTGTTCTGCATAGCACAGTTTAACCCTTTTGTTGTTCCCAGGTTGTTTGGGCAAGCAGCTACAAAGTTGGCTGTGCCACTCAGCTGTGCCCAAATGGTATCAGAGAGTTTTCTCCGAACGAGGGTGCTATTTTTGTATGCAACTATGCACCAGCGTAAGTTCAACACATTGACAAATATCACTTACAACTCTGGGTTTAGATTTAAAAATGTAGGAAACTGTTTATATTTAAGGATGAAACTGCAAGGCTCAAAGGGGTCCAAAAAGGTCGTATGATATCTAGAAAACCTGACACCTCTCAAATTTTTAAAATGTCTATTTTTTCTGAAAATGTCTTGTACACATAATTTGGTAACTGGTGTTTGAGCCTGAAATTGTTGGGTCTAATGGATAGGCAAGGTCATGATTTAATGTCAGGAAAAAAAAGAACATGAATTGGCATCCTGTTGTGCATTTACTGCAACCAACTTGCAAGATCCAGTACATTAAAGTATGCAGTAAGGCTGGCTGGATTTTGTATTTTTCTTAATAACAAACCGCATGAAAGTACCAAACCCAGTAAGGAATGTGTCCTACTAACAAGTATTATGTGTATAGAGCTTCAAAAATGATTAAAACACATTGGTAAGACACTTTTGCACTAGGATCACATACTGAAATTATTGACTTAGTGACTGTTGTCTACTATTTTCTCCAGTTTGATGAACAATTGCTAAAACCACAGCATCCAGCTGTAGTGAATGTGTGTTGTCTTCAGAAAGAGCCAATGGGCTCAAATGCCATAAGCAGGGTAGAGAAGTCAAAAGTAGTGAGATACAGTTTAACACATTGTCGGTTTTGGTCTTTTCTGAAAATAACAGACACAACAAAAAAAACAAAAAAAATGCAACAAATATGAATAGTTGCAATTACTACATTGAAAAAATAAATACAAATCCACAGTAAAGAGTGATAATAAGGTGTAAGATTGAGAACAAAGACAAGATCAGAATGAGGAAACATTTCCTACCTACAGTATAGGAAAGTGATTTAACTTGAATAACGGTTCTTTATGCAGGGGCAATATCGATGGAAGGAAACCATATGACTCTGAAGGGGCAGTCTGCGCTCAATGCAATGGTCCCTGTGTGGACAGTCTTTGCCGTGAGTATTTGGTCCCATTTTTGGTGAAATATTTATACATAGTTCCTTTAGCTTTAAAAACCATGACTTTTATTCATGACTTCAGGGACTGTCGCAGCCTTAGTCATTTCAAGGTTAGTTGATTACCACAGATTTAAGGAAGGGAGGCAAAAAAAGGGTTTCACTATGTTAGTTTAATATGTTACTGGCTATAAACAAGTCTCTTATAAATATGAACCTGGTCATAAAGAAGGCAAAACATGAAAATTGCAACTTCTGTTAAGTGTTTATAAAAAGGCATTTCAGTCATTTCTAATGTGTCTTAATGTCTTTGCAGGTAACACGGAACGAGATTCACACAAAAGTAAGTATAACAGGACTTTAAACAAAAAATACAGTTTAGAGATTTTTCCAGCAGTCGCCAGTGATTAGTTAAAGGTCCACATCTTCACACCTCAAGCATCAGCATTACAAACACACAGCTAACTGTGTGTGTGTTAGAGGAGCAACCCCTCCCTCCTCTATAAAGAGACCGACACAGAGAAAAGACAGTAGAAAAACAAAGCAGGACCGTCTGTGTCCAACCGTGGACGGTATGCTTGGTGATGGTTAAGGGGAACTTTGGAGTATACTGCTCATTATGGTTGATAGTGGAAATGCAGCATTAGATGCAATGCAGCTAAAATATACATTCACAGCAATACTGATGTCAGAGTGAAAAGGTGAGCAATGTATTACAGTGGATAAATCAGAAAGCTTTATTAGGCATTCATTTTTTCTCATGGAAGACAATTAATACAGAATATATCTGCTCCAACTACTTTGTTTGCAGGCTACAACTGGACACCAGACTGGGACCCTTCCCCATCTACCACTGGTTCTAGCTATGTGTCTGTTCTGATTGTTGCCATCATTCGGCCTATTGCCCTCATCTTCACCTTCATTACAGCATATGTTGTCCAGTACCATTACCCCAATGTCTTCTGCTATGAATAAAGCTCCTGATTTGACCTGAAAAACATGAACATATTCAGCTATCATTTTGTGTCTATAACTAGCTTTTATGGGCCAAATGAGCTGTAAAGAAACACACTGCACATGCAGAAAACGGCAACAATATGGGTCCACTGTTTTGCTGAAGCCACAATTGTGTAACAAGTCCGTGTTGTGATCTGATCTGACTATGCAAAAATGAAGCCAAAATATCATGAATATGGTGCTTTGACACTTTTGCTTTTCTGATGCATTATGGAACCAGATTCTGTGCAGAGGTGAGTTGTGGTATCAGGCTGCCAAACAAAACTAAAGGCAGAGACACACCATCAAGCCGTCAGTAAGCATCTGTCAAGGCTTGTCTTTCCGGTGTGTCTTGCACCACAGGCACTAGTTAGCCACTGTCAGTAGCTTTTCAACTGATTCAACATGTTGAATCAGCGTTGCCCGTTGGGCTTCATCGGTGAGAGAGAGCTGTTGATCTTAG
Organism: Monopterus albus; assembly: GCF_001952655.1. NCBI lineage: Eukaryota > Metazoa > Chordata > Actinopteri > Synbranchiformes > Synbranchidae > Monopterus > Monopterus albus. Next base: position 5,560,067 of record NW_018127931.1, on the reverse strand, counting down.
CAAATCAATATACGAGAAAAGAACGGTTCTGCAAAGCCTCTGTAGCAGCCATGATTTCATACAGAGTGGTTTCTCCTTGTCTTTTGCATCCACAATGTCATTTCTTCTTCCACAATCAAAAGACCAAGAGCAGAGAATGGCATTTGTCATTTGCAACTTGTCAGTCATATTCTCAATAAGCAGCTATTTTAAACAAGGGGTGCTTTGTTTATAGCTTATGCTTCCACAGTATAGCTCTTCTTCTTTCCCTTTCTGAATGGCAAATACAGATACCAACACCTGCTGGGAAGGAGTTATTTATGTCACACAGGTACAGAACCTACATGCTAGTTGTACATTGGCTGTAGAGTCTGTACATCGTGTTCAAGTGCCGCTTTTTCAACCTGACTGGCCCAGACAAAGCTGACGCAGCAGTCGGCCTTCGGTGGCACTAGTTCTTTCATGTCCGCTTGGTGCGCCCCTGCCCTAAATTCCAGTTTAATGTATTTTTCATTTTAAGTTCACATTTCTATCTGATTCAATTGGACTACTCCTCAACACAGACACTTTATAAAGGAGAGCTATATGTTTTAACTCTAAACACCGACCATACAAAATCTGTGCAATCATAATGATTAAAAGACCACAAATGAAGCAGGCACGAGGAAAATCTATTACTATTCAACATACTTGGGCTGCAGATATAATATACAGAAAAATATAAACAGGAAAATTCCTCACAACAACAAAAATAGTTCAATAAAAACATGACAGCTTGTACTGGAATTTGTTTTGATCCATGCACAATACATCATGTCTGACGCCCCATCTTCCTACGTGCTTAAAGTCCTTACACTGTCCAACAAATACCCTACCACATGGTACACATTTAGAGCCCGAAGGGATCTCTCAGTCTTGGGCCAGGTTCGGTCAGAAATTTGGAAAATTATGTTCAGGTTGGGTTCAGACACGCAGGTCAAACCTTATTCCAGACGGCTGCAGCACTCAAATGTTTGCTTTGTTTAATGAGGAGGGGAACATCACTGTACAAACTGAACTGCCTCAGGCCCAGATGCACACTCTCAGGCACAGATTGGGTTTGGACAGAAATATGCAGCTCAACCCATGCTCCACACACATTACAACAGCAGTGGGGCTAGTCTGTAGTTAGCATTTGTTCTTTTTCTTAATCTTTGTGGTAGTGCTGGTGGGAGGAGCTGTGTTCACCGGTGGAGCCCCCAGTTTCTTGGTTTTGGCTTTTTTCACTTTGTCCTTGATGGCTTTGATGTCCAGCTTGCCTTCAGTGGGAGCTGTGACAAAACAGTTGTACTATTACACTATTCAGTTTCAGACATATTTGTGGTTTTCAGATAAATGCTCATTCCTTTACCTTTAGTGATCTGCTTCATTAAAGGCTTCTCTTTAGGAGGAATAAAAGCTTTGTTCCGCTCTTCTTGCTTCTTGGTCAGTGCTTCTGCTTGTTTAACCTGAGAAAGAGGAACAGTGACAGTCACTTGTCACTTCTGAAAATATCACAGAACTCTTTCATTACCATTTTAGGGTTTCTGCAAGGCTCCGTAGAGAATGTGCAGTTTTGGAAGTCTACACTCAGACTCATCAGTCGTGTGAACAAACAAAGAGTTCTAAGTGCTCGCCTTCATCTCCTCCATCTTCTTCCTCTTTTTCACACTTTGAAGCAGGAAGAATTCTCCTGTGGCCAGCTCCTTGTCAACCTACAAAGAAGTTAGTGTTTAGTTTTAATGTTTCAGTAACATAATCTAAAAGTCTTCAAACATTAGTGGAACTTTTTCCAGGTTATCTGCTGTTAGTTTACATTATGTTCATTTTGTTATAATAACTTTAAACTACCTGTATCTTTTTAACAAGACAGCACAGATATCATGTGCTAAATAAATTGGAGCAAATAACCTCTGTTAGGGTATTCATTTGTGCAGAACTTTGGTTTCAAACAAACATTTCCTGACCTTGCTCTCTGGCTGTGATGGAGGGAACGGTGTGTACTCCTTCTTCACACTCTTCTTCTTGGGCTCTTTACGCTTGGTCAGGTTCTTGTGGCGGAATTTGGGCAGGAAGCGTTCCCAGGTCTGATTCCGCAGGTCAGGGTCTTTGGATAGCTCCCGTTTGATCATCAGTGCCTAATGAGTCCAACCGTCAGCCAATTTGAAAAGTGGTGGTAGGGAGTGGGTAGGATAAGAATAGTTAAAACGTGATACTCTGATCGTGACGCGCTGTCACACCATAAGCCCTGCCTGCACTAAAATGCAGCTTTATTACCACTGGCTTTCATTACTGAAGCACTTTGATTTAGTGTTAACAAATATTGTTATTAGTTTTGAATGTTTGTCTCAAAAATGACCAAACCTGTGTAAATTCCTCAACAGCAACTTAAATTGAATCACAGCCTTTTGCAATCTTCACCCCAACCAAAACGGACTCAAGTAACATCACATAAGGACATTAAAGTAGATTCAGGAAACTTGATTTGGAGCCACAAAAACCTTTATTCAACTATTTGGCATATGCAGTGTTACTCCCCAACAGTTGTCATCAGACTTTAGTGGTTTGAGTCATATCAGTACAACAGGAGCCTGACTGCTTTCATTAGCTACAGTAAGCTAAAGACAAAGCTGCTGTTCACACCAGTGCAGGACTTCCTGTGCGTTTCAGAACAATGTTTTAATTTGAAGGTAACGTAAGCCCTTATTTATTGTAAAAGAGCCACAGGAAATGGTGACAATGTTAGTGACTCATTACTGGGTACAGTTTATCTTAAAACAATGACATTTTTAAGCTTTATTTTTATAGGGAAGACTGAAATGTTGCAAGGATGCAATAGATCTTTATTGCATTTCTAATCCATCACGATGGAAAAGAACAAGTTGGCAGTTTGGTTCTAGTCTGTGAGCAAGATGGCAAAGAGAAATCCACACGAATGCAGTGTAGATGTGTTTTACAGTTCAGGCAAATCTTAAGTTTGTAATGTAATATAAGGAAAACAAGCACATCATGCAGTGCTTCAACACATGCGCTAAGCAGCTCAACACTGTTTGAGAAACTGTGGCTATCACATGTATTAGACAAGTCAGACACGATGGCTGCTTTACAATATTGGAAGATTAAACATAGATCTAAAAATAAAGCCTTGTGAATAATACAAACTGGTAGTGGTGACACAGTTAGTGCTGCAAAGCACTTGTGACTTCCTCATGCCCTCAGCTCTAGGTTGAGCCAGCCTTGGCAAACAAACCCAGAGAGATTTATTTCAGTCAGGACATCAAGAACAAGGATGGAAAACATCTTCATTGGGCATGAACACCGTGTGTCCACATATTTGAGTTTATCCTGTACTACTGCTGTGGAGATGTGGCTGGCATAAAGTCTCCAAACCCATCAGGTTTCAGTACAAACATACCTTGATGTTGTAGATGGGGTGGATGTTTTTCATCGTGTCCATCACCACTTTGCGTACCTAAAAAACAGAAAAGGAGACAAAAATTTTTTTTAATTAAATCCAAAAGCTTCTATATAGAGATGCACCAATTTTTTTCAAATAAATTAACATATTTCATAAACTATCCTTTTTTATATTGAACACCATGGTCCTCCAAATCTATTGGCACCACTGTCTTTGCTATTGCTCATTAGAGCCATCTCCCCTCTATCTAAACTTACACAGCCTAATTAAACCTGAGGGGAGTTTGTGTTGCACCTTAACACAGGCAGCGGAGAACATCAAGTAAATGGTAAATGGTCTTATACTTGTATAGCACTTTTCTACGCTTTACAGCACACTCAAAGCGCTTTCAGACTATTCAGCCATTCAGACTCCCAAACACACACACATTCACACACCGGTGTTATCAACTGGGGGTCAAGTGTCTTGCTCATGGACACTTCGACATGTTGACTGGACAAGTCGGGAATCGAACCGCTAATCTGGTTAGGAAACAACCTGCTCTACCTCCTGAGCCACAGCCACCCCCAAGGTCGAGCTCAAAGTTGTAGACATGCGATGTTACGTCCAGAGATGCTGAACTCATCAGTGTAGACATTTTCATGAGTACGCTTCATCTTCTAGTGAAAACAAAAAGTCATTTTCTAAATGTAAATTGTGTCACATAGTGACTTGTGTCTACACTGGTGATTTTGCCTCATGATCACCTACTGGATGTCAGTATCTCCACCCTTCATATTCACTCCTGTGGACAGCTTGAGGCTTGGTGATGCTCTTACCTCCTTCAGGCCGTTGTAGGGCCCCAGGGCTGACACAGTGTTGCCTTGCACCATCACATAGCAGTCAGTTAATAACTCTAATGCCTGGAGAGAAGGGTGAGAGAAGTAAAAGCATTTACCTTGTGACTTGTGGATACATTGATCTAATGATACAAACTCTAAGATGCTGTCTGATTAAAAGCAATGGTGCCACCTACAGACATTTTCAACAAAACACACCATAGCAACTACACACAAAGTTCTGTGAACACACCCAGGAAGCATAACACTTTGTTCACACTGCAGCTCAGTGCAACTCAACTGAGATATTTTTCCTCCTTGTATTACACAGGTATCACACAGCACCAAAGGATGGTTTAAAAAAACACAACTTTCAAAACACTTCGACTTTAATCTTACTGTTTAAAATTTTTGTTGTCCATCAAAATATACTGGGTGTCTGGTTTATATCACGAGAAACCAGAGGGAACCGTTGTTACATCTAAAATATATATGAAGATTTTTCAGCATAACAGCCTTCCACATGTCTAACAGGAATTCTTAACAATCAACAACCATCACAGAAAGCAGTCTCCTCAAGATAACTGTTGCACCCCTCCAGGTATGAGACATGTTGAATCAAAAATGGACTGACGTGGCACTCACTTTTAGGGTGGAGCCCTTAGGGCCAATCAGCCGCTGTCTTCGCTTCACAAACCGCTCTCTGTTTCGAACCAAGGTCCCGATTTTGATAATGTCACACGCCATGTCATCCTGTAATATCCTCACAGCCTGGAAGCCCCCCAGAAAAAGTGTGAACAGGGAAGCAAAACTGAATAATCACAAAATATACATATGGCATGTGCTGCAAAATACCCAAGGAAAGGCAGACAGGCCACAATAACATGCAGTATTTAAGCACAGTGATTATTACCTGTTCATATGGGACACTCCTGGCCAGTAGCTTGATGAGATCTCTGGCTCTTACGACAGCATACGGGTCAAATGTTTTCTTAGTAGTGCAAACTGTCATGCTGCCTTCTATCAGGTCAAGAGAGGCTTTTATGTGCTGAGAAAAACACAATCAACATGACAGCATTCAAACAATATGGCCTACACAGTTCAGATCTGCAGCTCAGTCTGACAAGGACACAAGGTACTGACACATTCCTACCAGGTTCAAGCCCATTTTCATTTGAATACTCATGATATGGGGAGAGGTCAGAATTAAAATCTAAATTTTATTGAAGATTAAATGTATTATTCATAATAATTATAATGATCAATTTCAATGAATTCTTAACATTTGTCCTTGTCTTCCTTCATCTGCCTCACACTGCAGCAACTGTAACTGGTCTATTAAAGGGGGTTGTGCATTATAGGACCCTACCAAAACATTTCCAATGCCATGCACCCTCTTTGGAAGTGCATTCCAGAAGCAAAATTTCAGCACCCCTCTAGAGGTATTAATAAAATCAAGTTCCAGGAACACAAAGTGGGGAGGGGTGTGTGCATGCAGAGCAATCTCCCATGAATGGTTAAATGTCAGCCCTTCACACCTCAGCCATAAACATTATAATCACATGTGTAAAGAGGCCCTTGTACTGGTTTAGAGGTAAAATGAAGACTTCACTTTTTGGCTTAGAGGTAAAACCAGGACTTCAGTAAGTGGACCACAGGCAAAGCGGTGAATACATCACCTTTCCACATGCCTGTGTTCTGCTTATTCAACAGCCGTTTGATAAGTTCATACGGTCTCGTTACTGGCTGACTGTGGAGGATGTGACCATGTCACTGTGCAGTGATCCTTCACATGGTCTAGTCTCCCTCTGCTCAGCTGTGAGTGCACGTGTGAGAGGGGCACAGTCCCTCCCTCCTCTACACAGAGACCCAACACAGAGAAAATACAGTGGAAAAACAAAGCAGGGCAGTCCGCATCAACTGAGGAGGTTACGCAGGACAAAGTACTGCGTTTACCTCTCATTAGGTTCCGATATTTTAAACAGAGCATACGTAGAGATGCTTACTGCTTCTCCTAAAGCCTTCTGTACAAGTGGCCAGCACTCTTTGAGGTAGGCTTCTCTGTATTTAGGGAACAGGGTGGCAAAGCTGCTCTCCTCCAGAAGCCCACGGGGGTTGTCATCTTTGGTGAACACTGGCTCTTTCCATCCATCGGGAACAGTTAGGAGTTCTGATTCATTCACTGCATGGCACAGACATCAGAAGCATAGACATGTTGATGCCTGTTTTTCTTTCCTTTTTTCATATTATGCAAAGTCTCTCCATAATTGCATCAGAAATTAATGTACATTCCCCCTTCTTGCTATATAAATCTGCTGCTGTTGGTCTTTTGCACTACTGTCCATGTGCATCTCAATCTCACAACCATCTGACAATCTTCTTATTTGCACTACTGTCTCTGATTGTACGAGGTGAGTCACAGCCTATTAGGTTGTACCGTTTAGTTTTATCCTAATCACTTTGGCTTAGTTTTCTTATTCTTTTTTTTGTCTATTTTAACTCTATTTTTATTCTGTTTTAGTTTCCCAAATGGTATGGCATTCAATACTAGGTGAGAGAGAAACGGAATTTCGATTTTCAGTATGTCCTGCACATATAGTGAATTGACAATAAAAATCCTTGATCTCTAACGTTACTATATAATCACCTAACGCAGTCTTAAAATTCGTAGCCCACACCAAAAACAACCAGTAAGCTAAATTACTAGAAAATACATTTTATTTAAAATGTACTTGGTGTGAACTCGAAAAGAAACCAACGCTGGGAAAGTGCATTCAACAAAACAAATGTTTACAACACAGCTCACATGCTAGCTTAATTCAAATTCATGCGTGCTTTGCAACCAGACATGTCAACACAACATTAGCCAATAAAATATAGTTCTACCTCCCAGTGAATTAATTACCAAGTGTACGTTAACAGTCTTTAACTCTGCAATAGCCATAACTTACCTTCGTTTTTATTCTTTTTCGATTTTATC
>NW_018127931.1:5533174-5552769 GCF_001952655.1 Monopterus albus | reverse complement strand
TGTGTCATTTATTTACCATTTCCTCCCTATTCCATTTCAAGAATAAAGCCATTCCAGCACAAATCAACAAAAATGTATTACGCATTTCAGTATTTTATGACATTATGTGGACCTATAATTCAGCTTGATGTGTGGGAGGTGTTAGGGCTGTTCCCACTTGAAAGAAAGATATAGTTAAATAAAAAACATAGAATTTCATAAAAACTCTAATCTCTTCTTCTGTAGTGAATCATGTTGAGGAGTGATACAAGAAACTCATAATATCAAAAGGACTGTATTGCTGACAAAGGCATTCATAATAAGTCATGATTGCTTTGGTTGCACTCACTGAGAGCACGGTTAGCCCTATTGATCCGACCACAATGCAGATCATTGTCATGTGCTGTGCCCCTGAAAAGAGATGGACACAAGTAATTTAACTAACTCTGTCTTTGCAATGCACATACCTGCACATAATTGTGATAATGAAAGCCACAAAGTTCAAACCAAACGTTATGGGTGATATTTTGGTTTTCATCAGGATACAGTACTTCGTTTAGTCTAATGACTACGATAATTTAACATTCCAAAATGATACATAGAGTAGATGAGTTTGAGACTGCATTACGATATGCTATCCTTAAAGCTACAGTATGAAACTTTAAAGGCTGTTAGTGACCCTTGTCACCCTAACAAATCAGAGAAGGCCAGAGACAAGGGTGAGAGCTCATGGCTGTCAATTAATACCTGAACATGCTTCTGCCCTACTACTCCTCTTGCATTTCAAACTCGTACTAGCTGCCCAAGACATGTGGTTGACTAACATACTAGCAGGCTTCTGATTCCTGCTTTAACTGTAACAGTGAAGACAATAAGAATGTAGGCAAAGGGTTGACAAAGTATTCTGGACAGATCATTAGCTTAGCTTCCTTGACACAAACTCACAGTGACACTGTTGGACTCTTGTCTTCATTCTCATGGTGACCATCAGAGGTCCTGCAGACACTACAGCAGCTTGTTTCCCTTTTCTGTCCATGTAGCTCATTGATCTTTTGGTGTGCTCCTTGCTGGTGCAATTCTGCTATAAGAAAAAAAGGTGAATTTGTAATATTCAAAGTCAGCAGCAAACAGATTGGGCATTAGAGTACAAAAACAAAAAACAATTATGTGATACTTTGTGTTGGTCTATCACATAAAATCACAATAAAATACATTTAAGTTTGTGGTTGTAACATGAAAAAATGTGGAAAAGTTCAAGAGGTATGAATACTTTTGCAAGGCACTGTACAGTACACGAGAGGGTCAGAAAAATAGGAACACCTCTGAATATAATGTAGTCCAGTACAGCACCACCTTTAACTATGACCTCAATAATAAACAAACAAATTTATACATTTATGACAATTTCACCAAAAACAAGCATTTTGAGCCTCATTAACAAAGATGTTAAGGTTAAAGCGTTGTGTTGTATTGCATACAATCATACAGGTGTACCTAATAAAGTGGTAGATGAGTGTACAGCAACGTGAAATTTGGTCATCGGAAGCTTATGGCTGGAGCTGCTCATAGTCACAGGTGGATGGTTGCCGCTTGTGGTCATCGGAGACTTATGGCTTGGTGACGCTGGACCTCAGAGTGGTATGGCAGGAACTGCTGGTTCTCAGAGCCATGTCACTGCAGCTGGAGGTCAGAGACCTATAACTGGAGCTGCAGGTTGTCTAATACATAATGAAGAGTGTAGATTAAAGGGGGAATTCCAGCAATTTAGTATGCTACTGCACATCCAAAAGGTTTATTGGATCAAGTGCTAAAAACACCAGATCCTACACTTCTCATGATGCCACATAATATTTACAATAATTCCCCCAGTGTTTGGCAAATGTCTTTCAAATTCACCAATTTATGCTTTTGTTTAAATGCATACTCAAGTAGAGCTCAAGCTCTCTAAGTAGAAATAACCTTGCATCATCACCAAGGATATTTTCACAGTTTAAAAAAAAATATTTCATAGTTTTGTACTCCCCAGAACAAGTTGAAATATTTGAAATCAGTGGAGAGGCTGTCTAACGTTTATATCATATATACATTTTTTTATGGATCACACAGGACCAAATGCATACCAGTTTTGTTGGTAAATGTGACGCTGAACAGGTTTAGTTTACTCTAATTGGTACAATATTGATGCAATAGCATACTAGTTTTATAGTCAGCAGGCCCATAATAAAGAAAGTGGAGAACACTGAAGGACAACATTTGTGATAAACACAGTGAAGAAGGAGTTTGGGGAATATTTTATGAAAAAGATATTTATAAATAAATGCTGATCCTGCACAGCGTGATGACACAGCATACCAATATTCCCAACCTTTGTACAGTAGCTTGTGAGCCTTTTTATGGTCTGGACATGAGTTGTGAACTTCCTACAGCCTCAAGAAGTAACTAAATTCTATGTTGCATAAGGGGAAAAAAAAAGCTACATTTAAACAAAATGTAATAAATATAATAATAATGAGGTTTTGTGTAAAAATCTGAACACAACTGGGGGAATCACTACTACATAGGTGGTGATATGCATCTTCATAAAAGTTAAAGTTCATTTGCAATTAGGAAGAACACAAATAAATGTATTTGCTTAATTAAACACCAGTAACTGATAAACCTGACTAATAAATGTGAAAATGTTTAAAACAAAGTTCTCTTATTCCTTTATGAAGCCTGCTGCATGACTGATCCTCATGTACCTGTGCATGACTTTGTGATTACACTAAACAAGGGAAAGACAACATGTCCTTTATTAGAGGTCCTGCATCACTGTGCCCAGCTGCTCAGGCTCTAACGGATGGCACTCAGCAATCAGACAAAGCAGCTTGTGTCTGATAAATTTTAACAAGCAACCAGCCAAACTGGAGTCACGTGCATGAACAGTCTGTGGAGAATTTCAGGCTGCAGGCTTGAGGAAGCTGCAGCCTTTCTACTTCAGCTGGGACATAATTCAAGTCAAATCATGATTTGAGCAGCAGAGTCTGGGGAAGTATATGAGTACTCTTTACAACATGGGCTGCTGGCACTGTTTGCTGCTGCTGTGCCCACTAAGGTTAGTTCTGGCCGCTGGAGAGAAGACAAAAAATGATGACATTGACCTTGTCAGCTTTCTGAGAAGTATGTACCCTGCATGCATACTGCCCTTGGGAAGGAGGCATCATGCCTTTGAGAGATGAGTCATTTATCATCAACTAAGACTTTGAGATATACACCCTCAAGGAGCTTGGGCACCCAAAGGTCCTCTCACTCATAGAGCAAACCAAGGACAAACCAGTCAATCAGCAAATAAATGGGGCTCACGGACCTGTGGTATTAATCAAAAATGGACAGATCAAGGGGTCTACAGTGGATAAGGTCCATATATTCTATAAGATACCATATGCAGACCCCCTTGTTGGGACTTACCACTGGAAGCCCCTCAGACCTGTGAGTTCTTGGCCAGGAGTTTATGATGCCTCCTTCCCAAGGGCAGTATGCATGCAGGCTTGCAATGGACCTATCACAGAGGAGTGCCCTCAGAGTGTAAGGAACAAACTTCTTTTTTCCCTTCTTCATTTTTGCCTATTGTTGTGATATTTTGCTTTAGGGTGTACAGAAATAACATGTTTGCATTTTAGGTATTTGACACAAAGAAACTCATAGTCAGTCATTTCCCCCTCAACATGCAAGCAGTACAGGTCCAGAGGCAGCAAAGCAGCCCCAAATCATGATGCTCACTCCACTGTACTTCACTGTTGGGATGTCTTCATGTTGGTACGTTGTTCTTTTTTAATGCCATATGTAGTGCTGTGTGTTCTTCCCAAACAATTCTACCCTCGTTTCATCTGTCCACAGAACAGTGTCAAGGTGGTCTGGCAAACTTCAGGGATGATGCAATGTTGTTTTTGGAGAGCTTCCTCTGTGGTGTCATGCCATGGATATCATGCCTGTTCTATTTTGCAAATGGCTGATTCATGTACAAAGATGTTAACCAACTCTAACAAACCCTTGGAGTGATCTTGGCTGGAAGCCCACTTCTAGGGAGGGTAGTTACAGTACCAAATATCTCCTTTTACAGACAACATGTCTAACTGTAGACTGATGAATATCTAAAGTCTTTGGGAAAACGTTTGCAAACATTTCTAAAAAACACGTCTTCATTTTGTCAGTATGATTTATGAAGTAATGTGAAAAAATGTAAATTTTATTGATTTAAAATTAAATCTACAGCACAAAGCAAAAGTGTGCAAAACATTTACAATGGGTACTTTATACAACAGGTCGGCCATTCTGCCTTTAGAGAGATAATCATAATGCTCAGTTCATTTAACTAACTGTATGTTTAATTTTGAGGTTGTCATATCTACACTATGCTACTGTATATCAGATTTAATTATTTTATTGCAGATGCAGTATGCAAATCACTGATGCTTGCACACATTTCAAAGAGTTCTTGCCAAAATGCAAAGTTGCCCAGTATGGTTTTTAATGCTTAGCCCCTGTGTTGTGTTGTCAGGTAACAATATTTGGAGAAAGCGTATGCGTTCAGTCAGTGAGTCTTCATCTGATGAACCAAAGCAGTAAGCCTCTGTTTAAACAGGCTGTCCTTCAAAGTCTGCCTTTCTCCATCCCTCTGAAGTCCAGGTAAGGAACGATCAGCTAGGGCTTGATTTTAGTTACTGATATGTTTCTGATCCTTCAAAATATAATGCAATAATCATTTGTCTAATGAACAATTCAAACCTTCCAGTGATGCTCCTAGCATACTTACTGATAGCTTCAGTCAAAACTGTAATTTTGTTTGTCTGCATCTTTTTCCCAGACCTGATGCCTTGAAGCTGGGAAAACACTTCACTAAATAGATCAATTGCTCCATGAACAACATCACCTGCTTGCTGTCTCTCACGCCACAGGCTGTCCTGGCCACCCAAGTGAAAACAAATAGGATGCTACAGCCTACCAAATTTAGAGCAAGTCATGGGGCTGCCCATGCTGTTACATAAGTGGAAAGGCTATTGTCTGTTTATCTGCAAAAGATGATGAAAAACATTTTTTATCCTGAACTGTGGCATACTGGAAAACAAAACTATAAAAAGTGAGGAGCAGTGAGCTTGTAAAGGCGATTAGAGGGCTCTTACTGCCTCATAGCAGAAAATAACTGTAATATATCTACAGGGTTGATAGGGTTATTGATTACTATCACTGATTCAGTGATTCTGCCATCAGCTACTGTTTTCTGCCTCTCTGATCTTACTTTCAGGCCCAAAATTCTGGAAGAAAGGCAGTGGTGACTAGACATGTCAGCTCTACTGGCCTATGAAAAGCATTAAGACAAAAAAACATCTAATCAGACTCATGTTCTGTATTACAGTATGCATGTTTAACAACAAGATTTTTTGTTGGATCTCTGTTGTAAATGTTCAAGCTCACTATGTTTTGTTATAAAAATTAAAGTTATTTAAATCTAAATTAAATGTTTTCAATCTCAGGTTCCAAGACTGTAAACCTGTTCAGGATCCAAGACGGTTTGGAGACATGGCGTCCGTATATTGATGGGGAGTTAATAAAAGATCAGGCCGTCACTGCTTTCCAAAAGGGCCACTGGCAGAAAGAGAAGCCAGTGCTGATGGGTAAGACATAGTAAAAGAAAAATTGCAAAGTATTAGTATAGTTTTATTTTAGTTAAGTATTCCCATTTTGCTGGTTTATACCTCCACTCAAATAAATGTCAGAGGAAGTTCCTATAGTTTTCATAGCATACCATCCATCTGACAGCTACAATATTGTTTGCAGATTTACATGTTACATTCTAAACCTGTGATAATCTCATAATATATGATGCATTTGTTTTGGCAAAGGCAAACAAAGGGAGCAAGATGGTGTCTTTTTCACTGATCAGCCATAACATTATGACCACTGGCAGGTGAAGTGAATAACATTGAATATCTGTTACAGTGGCACTTTTTACATATGTTGAATTGTAGACACATCTGTGTTCTTCCTGACAGTATAACTGTGGAAACAGAAGATGAACAGTGAGCTGCAGAGTGACACGAGTGCCAACAAACTGCCACATTGACTCCTATGTAAACAGTATTAGGCCATAATGTTATGCCTGATCAGTGTATAGTGGCTGGGAGTACTGGGCCCTGATGAAGAACAAAGAACAAGCATACACACTGCTATCAATCAAACCATGTTTCAGAACTGAATACCTGCAACGACAATAGAGAAGTAGCAGAAGCCCCACTCTATCTCACAACAACACAATTTAAAAACTGAAAGCAGTGTAAAATGTTAAAACCAAATCAGAGAAATACATGCTCTCTTTGAAACCAATCAGCCTAATAAATTAATTAAGGTGAACACTAACACCTAATTGCTTGCTGGTGTAAAATCATCCCCAGCTATAATAAGAAATAAACATGCTGAAGAAGATTTAAACTCACACACCAACACAGGGACTTAGTAACACAGCTAATACATTTGTCATTTATTTTCATATAGTACAAGGCTTTGGGATGTAGCACGGATCAGACGGCGCCTGGGTTACAGCCAGTCCTGCGCAGCTTGTAGACCTGAAACAAGAGTCCTCTCCTAATTATTGTCTGTTCCTGGTCACTTTGACATGTAGCAGGCTCATTATTATGAGCCTGTTGTTTGTTACATCCATATGAATATACATATTTTGACCCTTCTCATTGTCCTACATAATATAGTGGCTTGGCTGTTCGCCCTTTTGTGATATCACATCCAGTTTGTCTCATTTAAGGTGAGTCTATAACTCTCTTACAAAAAATACTCCAAATGTTACTGATGCATATATATAAATCCATTTTTTAAAATCTGGTTTCTACTGCAGTTTCCTGCACATTGATTCACTGGGGTTACTAACCTGCAAGTTACACTTTAGGCTTAGAAAAAAAAAATTTCACAAAAATTAGCGATGTTGAGGTGAATTGCATAGAATTAATAATTTTCCATTTGATGTGGTTTTATCTCCTGACTATTAGGTACAGTATCCCGTGGCTGTCAGAAAACTGTCTGCCAGTTTCCAAAAGGCTTACATTTAGCTAATAATTTGTAATAAATTGCAAATATAATGGACATCTTTCCAGAATGAACATGTCTGTGTCCAAAAATAGTGAAGTAGCTGAAGTGAAAAAGGCAAAAAAGAAAAAAAGGGTGCATTTACACTGTAACCTATGAAGTGAAAAGTGAACACTCAGATATAGTCTCTCACACACACATGCATCAATAACCACCCTTTCAGTGGCTGTGCAAGGCAGGGATTGATGTCCCACCCAGCCAGAGCTCAGTGTGTAAGGAGGACCCAGCTGTCTCCTGTGCTCTCTCTGGCCTCTCTATGTCTAACAAACCTGACAGGCAATTAAAAACAATTGTTCTCTTTTGCAGCTGTGATTTCATAATTGAAAAATGTTAGATTTCAGACTGATTAAATTGTTCAGCAGTCTTAAATGACATAGGTACAGCTCCTGGTCTCCAAACACATCCTATCATTTGCCTAAAGAGGGAGCTAAAGTTTCAGTTTCTCTTAATCTTCAAGACAGACCTCAGTTGTTTTTTTCTCTACTATCATTTGTATGGGTGAAGCATGCGGACCTCCTAGAGTCAGGGAGTTTGTCTGTCTGAGATGCAGTCTGACTGCTCCCATTAAGGAAAGACTCATCTCTCATGAACATCCACCATGACAGCAGAGATCAGCTGAGGAATCACAGATAAAGAAAATCTGACTGAGTGACTTGAAGCTGGATTTGTATTAACATGGACAGAGTGAATATCAGAAACACCTCCTGGTATATTAGGATACAAAAGCACCACAACCCACAGCCTCCAAAATTATCACAAAGTCTAAAGCAAGAAAATACTCAACATTATAACCTTCGTGAATAGAAGACATGTTGCAGGCCTGCTATAATAGACTGAATTAGTTGTTGTACCTAATAAACTGGCAACCTATTAACCAATTTTAACACATTTAAAGCTGCATTCAACTGAGGCCATTATGATGTGATAACTGCAGTGCTATTAACTTTATACATTTGCCTTGTATAAACACACTTCTATAGTGGACTGGATGTAAAATTGAACCAAGATCCAACTAAACATACTTTTGAGCTGACCACAGTGTAATTCAAAGCAAAACAAATCTATGTTGTGTGCACTTAGTGATATGCATAATCAAGTTCATTTGAATAGTGATGAACAAAATATATATTCAGTGACTACAAATCTTTGAACTGAGCAAAATGAAACAATTTGAATTTGCTATCCAGCAGCAGGCAGCTGTTTTCAAAGAAGCAAGCCTGATAAATCTAGTGTGTTCTACCTGCCCACCACTAAATGACAGGCAGACAAAGTTAATGATTAGTTGGTGTACAAAACATTAATCAGCTAAAGAGTAACGTATTTTTCACACAAGATGGTGGAGACCTAAAAATGATAACATAAAGAAGACTGAACACTGAATTAATCAGATTGCCAACATGACTCCAAATGAATACCAATGTAGCTAAATGTGTAAAAAAAAAAAAAAAAATTGGCATGTTTCCCACATGATCTCAGGACTACATAGTACTACAAAGTACCGGAGTAGAAAGCCTCCAGCTGTTTTCTCCCAGCATTTCTAATGCAAAGTGTAAGGTTGCAGCCTCAGAGCTCCAGAGCTTAAAGGGGTTAGGAGGTGATTCCTGGACATCACTGTTTATGGTGCAGTTGGAAGATGGAGTCCACTCCACATACACACATGCACACATCCTACATCTCTTCATAAAGGGCATCTCTCCGGAGGATTGGGGGGGGGGTCAGCATAAATGTCAGCCAGTCCATCATAGAGGAGACTGATGTGCTCAGCCTTTTGTTGGATTTTGAGGTTTGTCACTGTGTATGTTAAGAAAAACCCATTATGTATTGTTGTCATGTCATGTCATGTCAGCACTTTGACCAATGTATGTAACTATACATCACTGGTATATGTATTACATTGTGTCTTGTGTTTAGCCATTAAAATGGATCATACATCATGCTTGATTTGGCCTAAAATGACCAATTTTTGTTTCAGATACAGCTGCAAAAATCTCTCTATCTGTGGTGCAGCAAGTGCTCATTGTTATGTCATTTGAGTTGTTACTGTCCCTTTGTCTGTTCATTTATGGTGGTAAATATATAGCACATACAACCTCTGCATTGGTCTTGATCCAGCCACAACCCGTTTTTTGTTGTAGATTCTTGATTTAGTAAGTAATCAATAAGTCCTCCAACCTATATGATTCATCGAATTTTTCCCTTCACTCTCATACAACTCATAAGAGCTTCTCCTGAAATACTGCTCCTACACTAGCAGGCGGAACTGCAAGAACTCCACTGACAACATGCGTTGCACCCCCAAGCTTTACAGACTTTTGTTGTCATGGAAACAGTCATAAACATGTTGTTACAATTATGAAACTGTCATAGGTTTGAATGCCACTCGCTGGTGGAAAAGGCCTGTGTTTTATGTACCAGCCATCCACCCCAACCTCCTCCTAACATGGGCTCTGTGGCTCTACTACATCACCTAACCTCCTCCTTTGCTTGTATCATAATTACGACACATGCTCGAGGTATAATACATAACTGCCGGTTGTAATAAACTGCTGGCACAGACAATATATAGAGTCATTTTTACAGGTGGACAGTCTCTAAGTAATAGTAACAATAAGTCATAGAAAATAAAGAAGACATGTGAGAAAGTAGGCAGCTGGGGCACAATCAGAGGGAAACTGGTTTGATAAGTTATAGGGATGAAGGGAACAAAGGATAAGAGGGAGAGAGCAGAGGAATACATAACGGACATTACATAACTAAATTTCTACCTGTACCCACATCTATGTGAGAGAGCCAATATTATTGGTGTTCGGGTACAGTATGTCCTTTGTAGAGATTAATATATGCCTGTTTGAAACAGACAAATGTATGTAAAGATGGAGTTGTGTGTGCATGTCTGTCAGCTTCCTACAGTCAGCCTGTTTGTTTTCAGGTGTCAGATGTGCAGATGTGTGGGTGCAGGTTGTGTGATGCTGAAATAGACACACTGGTTTCCAGGTAACAGGTAAAAAATGATGGCCTACCTTCATTTTCTTTTGCTTCCTTATAGCTGAGAGCGAACAATAATTTTAACCGGTCTGCCCCCAGTTTGTCTCGTTACAGATATCATGCAAATTGATTTTATTCATTTTCTTTTCTACAGAAACACAGCAGAAACTAGAGCACACACTGTAATTCAGAAACTTTAAACAATGCTGAAACTTCCTTCAGCTTACAAAGCAGCTGTTCTTTTGTCCACCAGTCAAATTGGTTCACTGCTTTTCAGTTGTCAAAAGCTTGAAGTTGAAAAGACATTTTATGTAAACCCCATAATGAGAATGACACAAAAGCACTAAAATATATGAGAGATAGGCTATAAAAACGTGTCAGTGTCATCATGACTGGAAGGGTTTGTGTTTTTTAATTTTCAAGATGGGAAGAATGAGTGTGTGATGTCAAAGGAAGAATGAACAATTTTTGGAGGGAAAACATCTTATGTAAAGCCATGATTACAGTTTGTGTGCTGTGAGTCACATCCATTTATGAAGAACACAGGTAAACACGCAGCACAGGCATATGCAGTCTACATTAGCATCCTGTTGAAGTGGTATCAGCTAACGTAAACATGCTTATACTCACAGTGGCAATATTAACATGCTGATATTTAGCAGGTATCGTGTTTACTATGTACATCATCTAAGTTTGGCATGTCAGCATTCTAACCTTTCCTAATTAGCACTAAACACAGCTGAGACTGATGAATGACAACATTTGGAAAGTCGAGTGATCACCAAAGTGATTAGAATTCATCGTGATGGAATCAGGAATCTTTATTCCACATTTCATGTTACTCCATCCAATAATTGTAAAGTAATTTTAGTCAAAACCACATAGTGGTGTTAGAGGAAAAGTCAGTAGGATCCAACCTCTGGAGACCACAAGTCTGTACAAATTTTCAAGTCAATCTATCCAATATTTTTTCATATTTCAAACTGGAAATAAGTTAAATGACTGACTTACCTGAGTGACCAGCCAGCACTGCCAACCTAAAAATTTTTTTGATGGGGTGGGCAGGCTGGACCACAAACTCAAAGAGGGGTGGCACATTTGAAATACATGTAAAAGGTAAATTAAATCCTAGTTTTATGAAACAATAAACAACACATTATTAAGAATCAAATTTTTTATTTTGTGTAAAAATGAGACATACATAGTGCTTTCTTTTGCTAACTTTGGCTGTGCTCAGTATTTGTTAGCTGGAGATATCCATGCTGCCACCCACAGTAAAATAAAAAACTAGTATCAACTAACAAACCTTGTCTTGTCTACTTGTCTCTTCCTCAGGTCATCACAGACTATGTCTTCCTGTGTCCATCCACGACTCTAAGCTGCCCTTCCTCTTTGACTCTGCCTTGGTGACCAACTTCACCATGTCACCACCTGAGAAGTAACTGTCCAGTCAAATGCTGTGCTACTGCAGCACCTTCACTCATGTTGGTGACCCTTCTTCATGAGCTCAACAGACACATTTTTGCCCGGAGCAACATCTGCCCATTTGGCCGTGCTATTCTGACACCAGTGGGTGGCTGGTCATGAACCTGATGGTGTGTTCACATGTACAAGTGGGAACCAAGAACCATATATGTGACTTCTGGGACCAACTGGGCATCTACTTGTGAAAGGACAGACGGGGTAGAGAAGTGCTGGGTTGCTTTGTGTTGAATTAGCATCAATACATGCTTTAATCTTTAAGATGGCGTCACCTGTCCCACCAGGGGAAAAAATCACACTGGACCACTGCTACACAACAATAAAAGACACCTATCGCTCTGTCCCTCGCTCTGTCCCCTGCACAGCCATTGGACTCTCTGATCACTGTATGGTCCATCTTATTCCAACCTACAGGCAGAAACTTAAAGCTGCGAAGCCTGTGGTCAAAACAGTGAAGAGCTGGACTGAGGAGGCTAAGTCAGAGCTATAGGCCTGCTTTGACTGCACAGACTGTTGTGTATTTGAGACTGCAGCTGGATGAACTCACTGACACTGTCACATCTTATATCAGTTTCTGTAAGGACATGTGTGTGCCCAAAAAGTCTTTCTGCACATACAACAAGCAGCCCTGGTATACAGCAAGACTCAAGCAGCTTTGTCATGCCAAAGAAGAGGCTTACAGATGTGGGGACAGGACTCTGTACAGCCATGCATTTGTTAGGTATTTTTAGTCAGACAGACATTGGTTAGACGCTTCATGTATTAGAAATGTTTAGTGTAGACAGGATGTCTAGCTCAGGCTGTTAAATGCTTAGTCAGCTGCTCCCCCAACAATCACCACCCTTCCCTCCAGACCCCCACCTCTAACGATCTGTGAAAAGGATGTGCGTGGCCTCTTTGAAAAAGAAAGGATCAGAAAGGCACCAAGCCCAGATGGTGTGACTCCCTCCTGCCTGAAAGTGTGTGCTGATCAGCTGGCCCCCATCCTCACACCCATCTTCGACCGGTCACTGGAGCTGTGTGAAGTCCCCTCCTGCTTCAAATGCTCCACCATCATCCCAGTCCCCAAGAAAACCTCAATCAGTGGACTGAGCGACTACAATTTGTAGTTATGAAGTCCTTTGAAAGACTGGTGTCGGCCCACCTGAAGGACATTGTAGACCCCCTGCGGTTCGCCTACCAGGCCAACAGGTCAGTGGACAATGCAGTGAACATGGCACTGCATTACATCCTGCAACACCTTGACTCCCCAGGGACCTATGCACGGGCCCTCTTTGTGGACTTCAGCTCATTATTCAACACCATCATCCTGGACATCCTCCACTCCAAACTGACCCAGCTCACTGTGCCTGCCCTCACCTGTCAGTGGATTATTAACTTTCTGACCGACAGGAAGCAGCAGGTGAGGCTGGGGAAAACCACATCCAGCACCCAGACAATCAGCACAGGCGCCCCCCAGGGATGTGTGCTCTCCCCTCTGCTGTTTTCACTCTACACCAACGACTGCATCTCGAAAGACCCCTCTGTCAAGCTCCTAAAGTTTGTTGATGATACAACGGGCATTGGTCGCCTCTGAGACCGTGACGAAGACAGTGGACTTCAGAAAGAGCTGCCGATACAGTTCTACAGAGGAATCATCGAGTCAGCGAATAGTCAGGACTACAGAAAAGATCACTGGTGCAAGCCTGCCCTCCATGGAGGACCTGTACATCTCATGGGTCAAAAGGAGGGTGGAGAGGATCACTGCAGACCCCTCACACCCTGGACACAATCTGTTTGAACTCCTCCCCTCTGGACGGCATTACAGGTCACTGTGCACCAAGACAACCAGGCACAAGGACAGTTTCTTCCCCCAAGGCCATCACTCTGATTAACACTTAACGAACAACAGTTTGACTGGACAATAACCCTCAGTACAATACCTGTAAATATACATTGTACAGATCATACAGATCCATACAGGTCTCTATTTTTAAGTACTCTATTTCGATTCCTATTTATCTTGTTCACAATGAGCATTCCTTGTCTGTCTGCATTGTTTACTGCCTGTTCATACTGTTTATTTTGCATTGTTTGCACTGTTTGCTGCTTGTTAATACTGTTTATATTTGTTATACTACACAGCCTTATGTTGTTTTACTGTTTACTTGCCCCTTGCTGTTACCTTGCACATTGAGAGCCGATGTATCAGAGTCAAATTCCTTGTGTGTTCAACACACCTGGTCAATAAAGCAGATTCTGATTATGATTCCGATGTTGTTTGTTCCTCGGGATGTAAATTCAGTTACTAAATCTTTCAATGTTCACAAAATTAAATACTGATTAGTATTAAATGACATTTAATGAACTGCTACCAGGCAGTAATTGTTTGAATGTCAGCTTTAAAAAAAAGGGGTTCCTTCTATTGTCTTACCTCAGCAACATACATGAGTATCGTTGATTAAAATTTTACTTGGCTTTGAATCCCAGAGCTCATGTTCTGACATGAAATGTACTTGTACTGCTAATTTATGCTTGAAGGCTATTTGGATGGCTAAAACCCTCCAGCCATAATAGCACACACAATCATAATTTCTCCTTTTTGGTACTTTTTAGGAATGTAGTTCTTTGGGGTACTGTAATGTGGGCTTCAAAGGACAACTTTAAAATCAACATTATGTTTATGTATACTGTATATAATTGTTGTAATGTGTAGCTTCTCGATCTCCACATGTGATAGTAGCTTCCTCTTCACTATGTTCAAGTGTTGGGTAACTAGTAGTTTCTCAGTTAGTGTGGATGTTGGTCTTCTGTGCGTCTACAGTTCCTTCATGCATTTTATATACTGTATCATCGGGCCTGCTAGTCAAGTAGAATTTCATCAGATCCAGGTTTTCATTTCTTATCCATGAATGGTTTGTTCCAGTAGCCCACTTATTCTCAGATTGCCCTGGCTCCCGAACATCTTGTTGATCCAGAATGACTGTTAGTTCATATCAGAGGTAGGCATGGTCAAGCATAATGAGGTCTGGAGGTAGATCATAGCCAGGGTTCAAACCCCAGTCTCCCATATGAAAGGCAACAATCTTACCACAACACTATCCAGATGAGGATGTCAGTCACTCTGGCCAATGTCTTTCTGAAATAAAATAAATCTTTAAAGCTGCACTAGTCAATACTTTATATCAACAACAGAAAAATGACAATGTAATAAAAAGGAATCACCTGTAGTGACACAATGAGAATCCTCAGCCAGCTCTGCAGTTATCCTCATTTCTTTTAGGCCATATTAGTTCACATTCACTGCTTTTATTAGCATCTTTTCCTGCAGTAGCAGGCAGCTCAAGTAATCCCACCAAACCAGTATCAAAGAACAGACTAATGGGTAAGCAACTAGCTGATGAGCACAGTGGAACCTTTACCAGCTAAAGCCAGACATTTTTTTAGCAGTTGATACAGTAGAGACCAAAACAGTACTAAAGGAGAGTGAATCCTTGACTTACATTCATAAGGCGGCCAGAGAAATGACTACAAATGACTTCTAATGCTGCTCTGTATCAGGCAAAGGTTTGTTAACATGTCTGCAATATAAACTCTCTGTTTGGTGATAACATAGTATATTTGTGTTGTGTTAACAACTTATAAAGCTGCTCAAGTGATCACAAATAAATGAATGCAGGTTTAACATGAACTTATACAACATACATATGAAGTATTTTATTTAGTGCATTCTTTTACTAAAGCTGTATTTGAAGGTCTACAGTTAAACCCTACAAAACACTACACTAGTTTGCAAAGGTCTGGTCTACTGTTACCTTATATAAACTGAAATATTTCCCTCTAATAGGTATTAATCCCCCAAAAGGAGAGGAGCAGCCTACTGAGAGCTTGTGTTTTATTTTCAAAATGTAATATCTTACCGTCTCTGAGGCCATTGTAATTAATGCATTACATTATGCCTATGAATTATCACTGTGGCATTGAATAAAGAGACTGTTAGATAGTTCTGTTTTGTAAGCAGGAGGATGATGAATTTTTGTTGTTTGTTACAGCTGGCCCTTCTGAAGCGTTCAAGCAAAATAAATGTTTTGCATTTAGTGTAGCCCAAGGATAAAGCATAGCAAGACTACTCAGTACGGAAGAAAAGCAGCTATAACTGCACTGCTCTTGAGTCATGTCTCATTTTGAAAAGGTTCTAATCATGAAAAGTGAGATATTGACATCTGCTTTAGCTTTGCCATGCAGACTGTCATGTTCTTGTTTCCTCTGAGTGCTTGAACTGGGATTTTTTCTTTAGATTTTTTATTAATGAAAACTTAAGGTAAGTGCTATGCTGTTCATTCCAAATACCATTTTTTTTCTTTTGTTTTTCACAAGGAAACCACAAAACTTACAATGAGGGGGATTTTCACACTGAATGCAAAGTTGTGTTTTATGAGCTGGGAGCAAAGCAGACAGTAATTATTATGACTAGCTGCAGGTTATTACTTTTTTTTCATCTTGCCAGTCTGTTTAGAGACCATCTGAAGAGGCCTCTGCCCCCACAGGCAAAAGAATCCACTGTTTCTTGTCCGATTAAAATATGACTCATACACAAATGCATGCACACACATGCCCAATTTTATTGGTTGTTTACACATGCGCATTGATTGGTAGAGTGCTGACACAGGGTGTGCCAAGGCCAACTCATTATCCCAGCAGCAGACATTTACTTCCCTGTCATCTGGTATCAAAGCACAGCTCGCACCACCACTGAGCTGTCAAAGATGGCTGCACTGCTAATCAATTGCAGTTCATCCTAGTTCTGTGTGCACATCTGGACTCTTACATAGTGCCTCTTCCCCCTCTCCCCAAAAATCCTACTGCTCATTATAGTGACAACTGATAAGATAGTGAAGACATGAGAGTGATAGAAAAGAGAGGCACTATCTGTAATGCTGCCAGGATCATTTAGGAAAGGTTATGGAATTAATGGTTGGCCATCACTCTTGGGCTTTAAATCATGACAGCTGGCTTTGCATGGGTGCATTCCAATAATAGTGATTATAGTCATTGTAGCCACAATTAAAAATCAGATGACAACTTTCTGTGCCTGGCATGCTGCTCAGGCCAATCAGAAAACTACTGTTGTCTAAATCACATTGCTGATCAGCATCTTTCTTATCTAATGTACCTCATTCAGTTTCAAGCAGTTTTGGAAGATGCTAATTCCCTTTCATTCCAAAAGAAGGTTGGTGACACTCATATGACTGCACGCCATTTGTTTAATTTGCACAAAAAACCAAAGCAAGTTGTGGCATTATGATAACGTTATGCTGCACTATGTAAATTATATTTTTTTAATTCCAAGACGTTATTGCTCCCAGCCAAGACACAAGGTCTTTCTCAATATGCATTTTTGTCTATACTTGTGTTTTCAAATACTGCTCCATTTTAAAGTTCACATCTAGAACGATACAGTCTGAATGACCGGAAGTTTAGTTCAGGAGGCAGACACACTCCTTACATTTAAGATTAGGCTAAAAACTTTCCTTTTTGATAAAGCTTAGTTAGAGTTGGCTTAGGCAAACCTGGGCCTTCTTACTGCTGTGTCACCTCACATCACTTTTGTCTAGGTCAGTCAGTTTGAAAAAGTGACACTTGAACACACAGCACAGACTACAGCCAATGGCCGAGTAGCACATGCATTCTGTGCCTACGTGACAAAAATAACCCCCCCCCACTAGCAGGTGGCAGTATCTGTATCTGTATAAGCTATTAACAAAGCACCTCTAGTTCAAAACAGCTGCTATTAAATACAGTAGCTGTTCTAACTGACAATATGTCTGATAAGGTTGTTTAGGAGAAAACATTTTAAATGTGTGAAATCATAGGTACTACAGTGACAGGCTGAATGGGCTTTCTCTTCTCGTGCACTGATTCAAAGTGCATGTCTCTCACTGATGAGGCCCAATGGGCCATCGCCCATTCAACATGTCAATCAGCTGAAACGCCACCGACAGGGACCGACTAGTGCCAATGGTGCAGGACACCAGGAGGACGAGCCTTGACAGACACTCACCAAAGGTGAGATGTTGGTCAGTGGCTGACCGTTGGCTTGGTGTGTGTCTGCCCTTAGTTATGCTGCTATAGGCCTAGACTGCTGGGGGTTGTCCAATGATGCTCTGAGTTCTTCTCCTCTCCTGTGCTCTCTCTTCACTCTCTATGCATCTATAAGCCACTGTTACATGTCATTAATTTTGTGTCTTCTTTCTTGCATAGTGTGTCCTCTCTCTCTCGCTCTCTCCCTGTACCTTTCTGCAGGTATTGGGAGTTCCGTGTTTCTGATGAGCAGTCACTGACCACATTTACCTGCTCAGCATTTGATTGTTTGCTGTTGTGTTTGTTGTGTATTGCTGCTTTTCTTTTCTTTTCTCTCTCCTCTATCCACTCACCCCAACCAGTCAAGGCAGATGTTCACCCACCAAAAGCCAGGATCTGTTGGAGGTTTCTTCTGTTAAAGGGAGTTTTTTCTCCCCGCTGTCTCCAAATGCCTGCTCAAGGGGGGATTTGTTGGGGTTTTCTCAGTAATAATAATAATAAGATTTAGACCTTACTATGTAATGTGCCCTGAGATGATTTTTGTTGTGATTTGGAGCTATACAAAAACCTGAACTGAATTGAAATTGAAAATTTTTAGTTTCATTTTAAAATTAGCTAGAGTAGATTCATGCATCTATTACAGAGTTTTAAGTTGTACAGTAATGCTGCTATAAAGTGATGAGGACAGATGCATCTCTTAACTACATTTCCTTCTCAACATGATATAAATTGTGTATTGTGTCCTCCTGGCCTTGGAGCTTGGACTCCAGAGTTAAAACTACCATTTTAATACAGACCAACTAAAATTCCAAACCTGGCACACTATAATCTGTCTTGAGAAAGGCCTGTAGGACCCCACTTCCTACACACACACACACACACACACACACACACACATTACAACTTAAACAATCTATTACATGCTTTTATTACATTTGGACAGAGCCTGGCTACTCGTTTCCTGTTATGTCTAGCCTTTATGCTAAGCTAAGTGAATCAGCTGCTAGCTGCAGCATCATATTTAAGATACATGAAAATGATATCCCAAGGTACCACCCAATTCCTTTAAGGCCTGAAAAGAGATTTAAAACGACATGAGAAACTGTGCGGATGTCAAAGTGACTGACTGATATGGGTGCAACATTAAGAAAATCAAAGACTGTCATCTTATTTTCAGTAAAAAATCAAATCAAACTAACCAATTACACTATAGATCTTCTGCTCACCGCAAATGCCACTATGTATGAATGACTGAACAGATTGCTGTGAATTTTAACATCTCACTTCTCTGTGCATGCACAAATTGCTGTTGTCATCATTCATATTGGCCCCTCACAGACCAGTAAAAATAAATATGCAGGACAGCTACAACAGTAACAAGAGGTCAGTAGAAAGAGAAGGACGTTTACAGTACATTTGTGGAGAAGCTTCTGATCAAGCCAAACTAGAAGGAACATAACAATTTTAAGGAAATGTGATTTGACTGTCACACAAAAAACACTGTTATTGTAGTACACATGTGGCTCACATTTTAGTTGTGTGGATGCTGTAAAGCATCCACACTATGCTCTCCTGTTCTTTATTGTGTGGATGGGTAACACCTGTTATCCTGTTCTTTATTATTATTATTCTGGTTTCTACCACTGTTTGTCGGCATCTAATTTCTGCAGGACATGTGTGCTTGTATACAACTTTTTTTATAACTTTTATACTTTTTAAGATAATCAGCTTTTTTTACAGAAATTTCCCCATTGGAAATGAATTGGGCAAAATTGGAAGCTTAATATCTCCGGCACACCTTGGGCTAGAAGCACCATTTCAACTTTATTGAACTCGTGAGACGTTCAGCTACCAATGGTGCAAAAATCATCATGGGCCAATACTATACAATGCCATTGGCTGCCTGTGTGTCACGTGACGCCCCGATCTAGCAGCTCTCTCTTGCTTTTACTCTTCCT
>NW_018127931.1:5485695-5517912 GCF_001952655.1 Monopterus albus | reverse complement strand
AGGAAATGCATTTCTCTAGTTTAGTTTTAGTTTTTAGGATCTCAATGGTGTTCACATCAGAGCCAGGAACATCACCTACAAACATGAATGTGAACCATTAACACAAAAAGATTGATGCTGACAAAAAAATGTATAATTGAGCATTAAGGCCTGTGATGTCTAAGGAGGACTAGTACTTGTATGCGAAGCGCTTACTGAGACATCTTACATTTGTTAACCAGAGATCTCGGGTTGTTGTAGGGTGCTGTACCAGTATTTATGCAACTTCAATTTTGGGGGTGGGTACTTTTTCTACAAACTGCTGCTGCCAGCTACCAGTCATCTACAGCACTTTCTTGATATTTATTGTTTTGCCATTTATAAACATCTAGTACTTTCATAGGCTTACTTCACCGTGACATTTTTTTGATTAAGTACAAACACTTTAGGTGATGGATTGTGAGTAATTAATGCAAAAATGAATATGTTTGGATAAGTATTGCTTTCAGTCCACTTCATTCAGTGTAGTGTTACTTAACATTCAGCTGGATGACAGAGTATTATAAGTCTGTGGATTAAAGCACAGGCACACCATGAGACTTTTCTTGTTGAAAGCCAATGGCAGAATCACTGTAATACAAAATAACAGGCCCAAGGAAGAAGTGACAATCTTTGATTATCCAGTTGGATTAGATGTTAGAAGTTGGCTCTGCACAGTGACTTTCATCTAGAGAGGAAAATAAACTTGTTTTCATTACCCTTGTTACTTATGACATAATTATTCTGCTTTTAGCTACAGTTTTCCCATTATGTTCTAACTTCACATAGAAATGCACACCTTCTATATTTCATTATTATCAAAGTCATGATCCTCCATATGGTCTGAAAAATAGTGGCACATGCACAGTAGGTCTTTTAGGACTATAGGCCCATTCAAGTGGCAATTAAAAGTGAAAAAGTCACTTAATCAGCTTTTTTATTACTCTGTGATACAGAAACCATGTGCATATAAATTTCTGCTTTCAGAAGATCTGGGTTTCTGCTGACTTGTGCACCTATTTTTCATTCTCTGGAGAATTTGCAATGTACTGGGAAAGCAGCAGTCAGGGCCTTCTTCCCTCTTCAGTCTGAACTGAATTGGCCCCAGCAGCTATCAGCATGCTGTAAATTCAGAAGGTAGACTACAGTGCAGTTTGCTCATAAATCACAAAATGTGCTGTAATTCTGAGCAGAAACTTAAATAGGAAAGAATGTGTAAGTGGGTGGGAAGAGAGAGCAGAGTATTTAGTCACCGCTTTGCTACAGTTGCTACTGTAACAACAATACTTCAGGGAGCATTTTAACTCTAATGAGCCAAACGCATACAGCAGCAACACAGCACCAGAAAGTTCTCTTGGATATTACTGATTGAGAGCAGTTGCAACCCTGTGCAAACTGCCTGAGGCAATTATGTCTAAACAATATGCATAGCAAGAGATTTAAAATGAAAATATAATCTAATGCATTATTAAGACTGTAGCTATTTAGCTCTGCTTTTGGTCTCCACCAACTTGTAAGAAACATGTCTGGCTCTTTAGTTGCTAAATGCTTCATGATATTGTCCATATAGTTGCTAAATTTGTGTCTCTGCCTGCAGCTGCTGGAAAATTGGTTGATAAAAGCGATTAGAGTAAACCAAAGCGTTAAAGTTGCAGGCTTGAAAATTGCAACACTGAGCTAAAAGATGCTGAAATAGTCCACAGAGCTGAAGGAAACTGAACTCTGGTTATAATTGTCAGTGGCTTTGTCACTACAATCAAGATAAGATTACACATTGGAATTTTTCAATTGAGTTGTATTCGATTGAATACATGTACAATACAACAACTGACCAAGAACAAGACAGAATCCCAATGAAGAATATTGTGTTGCAGTAAGACAAAGTGAAAGGTACGAGGACAAGATATTCAGGTTGTAGGCCTTTAACCTGTTCCAGAGGTTAGCACTTTTTCAACAACAATCATTAGCAGCTAATTAAGCCACAGCACAGAAGCTAACACAACACAGTGGCAGCTACCCAGTGATGGACAAAGGGCTCAATGCAGCAAACAGGCTCAGCACTGTTGGATACATTTTTCTGTCTGTAAATGGTCTTATACTTAACGCTTTTTTACGCTTTACGGCACACTCAAAGTGCTTTCACACTACTTGGCCATTATTCCATTCGCACTCACAAACGTTCACACTGGTGTTATCACCAGGAGCAACTTGGAGTTCAGTGTCTTGCTCAAGGACACTTTGACACGTTGACTGGACAAGCTGGGAATCAAACTGCTAATTCTGCTGTTTGGAAACAACCTGCTCTACCTCCTAAGCCACAGCCACCCCAAAGCTGCTTTAGTGATGGCAGGCAGTTTGAGGTGCACCTGGCTGCTCCTTAAGTTAACTGCACTGCTCATCAGACAAAGTGCCACACGCCAGCAGTTTTATGGACCCAGAAATAAAGTTAGTTTATGAGACCATTTCCTTTTTATGTGGAATGATCATGTCAGTAAGCACTCAAAGGGGCACAGAAATTGAATACATGGTCTTAACAGTTGCAGCCTGCTCCTTGAATTTGAATGAAAATGATCTGAAAATGGTCCAGGCAGTCGACAAACATTAACTTGTCTTCTTGCTGGTATTCTGAGCCCTCCTCCCCAAGGCTGAGAAGTGAATCATCAACTATAGACAGAGCAGAATGGATAAACTTACATACAATGATGACTTTATCATGCTGTATGTGGAGCATGGACCATGTTCATAGTGACCAAATTTGTAAGTTACATGTCTTAAATATAAATCTACAGACAAGGTGATATGAGTTACCTTCCACATAAACGGACAAAGTTTAACTTAATGCTCCTATAATATTACCAATCCCAGCCGGCAATCGGGCAAAGGCGGGGGTACACCCTGGACAGGTCGCCAATCCATGGCAGGGCTAACACATAGACAAACAACCACACACACGCACTCCTATGGGCAATTTAGAGACACCAATCAACCTAAGCTGCATGTCTTTGGACTGTGGGAGGAAGCCGGAGTACCCGGAGAGAACCCACGCAAGCACGGGGAGAACATGCAAACTCCACACAGAAAGGTCCCAGGTGGGGCCCGAACCCGGAACCTTCGTGCTGTGAGGCCACAAACTAGGAGAGTGGTGGCACATATGAAATACATGTAAAAAGTAAATTGAACGCCTAGTAGTATGAAGTATGATATCATACGTTATAATAAATCAAACTGTGGATTTTTTGTGAAAAATGAGGCACACATAGTGCTTTCTTTAGCTAACTTTAGCCATGTCCTTTATTTATTCTCAGTCATTGCTGCTGCACAGTGGTTACCTCCCACTAAGGCAACTATTCCACAATAACACACTCAAAGAAATGAGCACAATTTTCATGCTGCATGCATGATATGAAATAAAACTTATCTGACCAATATCAATTATAATATAAATGTTAGGCAACAATTTGACAATGTTTTTAATTTTCATTCATTAATACTGACAAGTAACACATTTTGACTCTGGCAGGGGTGGCACCAGTGGTGCTGATGCTACCTCTGGCCACCCCCTGACTACACCCATGTTAGTAAGGTGTTAGGTCACCACGTGCCACTAGAACAGATTCAGTGCTCCTTGGCAGTGATTCTACACGTCTCTGCTGTTTTTATGATGTTGGTGATGGAGATGCACCACATCAGTCCAAAATGTCCCATAGGTGTTCAACTGGGTTGAGATCTGGTAACTATGAAGGCCATAGCATATGTTTCACATCATTTTCATACTCATTTATTAACTCCTCGTGCCCTGTGGAATGGGACATGGTCATCCTGGAAGAAACCATTCATTTATTCAAGTTTATCCTCTACTTTGTCACACATCTGTATTTAAGTTGGCACAGTAATGATCTAACATCATACTAACATTACTCAGTTGTAATAGTTTAGGTCTATCAACATTTAATCTCATATGTTCTTGGTTTTAAAAAGATTAATGTGTTAGATATTAAAATGGTCATCTTACCTGCTTGTGTAAAGTCAATTGTCCAATGGGGTCTGCAAGCTAGCTGTAGCTGTTGACTGTCATATGACTAATTTAACAAGTGTATGCTCTCTACACTGCTTCAGTGTAATGTATTCTCCATCCTTAGTCTTACTGTTTTTAAGCAGTTACACAATTTGTTTACCTTTTATTTTATATTTTGCTGTTTGTTGGAGCTTCTCTCCTTGTTTCTTCAATGCATATTTGGTGTATGTCAGTCTGCTGCCTGTGTGCAAGTCTGCAGTGAAATATAGTCAAAGTCCAGGAAATCAAAATACATTCAAGAGACTATAAATATATATACAGTCTGAATAACTAACTCTGAGATGGTAATTTCAGATGTAGGCATTCAAAGTGTCATACCTTTTTACTGTGTTGTGCTTGCAGTGCCCTGTTGGTGGTGCTGTGTTAGTAATGCATAGTTTTTAACCATGCATGAGGCTGATAAAATCCATCCTGCAGTTCTCCAAAACCACTTAAAGTTTACTATACCATCCACCAACAGAATAGGGTCCTGAATTGTCAGACCATGCAATATTATATGCTGTATACGCTGGGTTTCACATCTCTAGTCAAAGATCTACTGCATTAAACATGATTAACACAACACCATAAGTTACCCACATACATCAGTAAACACCATGTACAATAACCTGCAAAGAAGTAGACAACTTCTTTGTGAATGCTCATTTTAAATCTGATTTATCACACAGCTGCTGTCATAACCCTGTATCTATATTTACTTTGACAGACAATGCAGTGGATATAACATTGTCTGTAGATTTTATCAGCAAAAATATTTGGGATCATTAAAACACAATAGCTGATACTATAGGACAGAACGAAGGTTTATCAGCTGTTTGCCACTACACTATTGATTTAAACCACCCCTTCCAAATTACTGTTTTATAGCCTACTCCTTTCAGTCACACATCTCCTAAAACATTTCTATGTAACTCCTTTTTAGGGATTTTGTTTGATTGGAGTTATTTTTGACCAGGATATGCCCTTTAAATCACACATAAACCAAGTCTCTAGATCTGCCTTCTTTCGCCTGTGGAATATTGTCAAAATCAGAAACTTCCTCTTTCAGAGTGATGCTGAAAAGATAGTCCATGCATTTGTTACTTCCAGGCTGGACTACTGTAACTCTTTACTATCAGGATGTCCTAATAGTTCCCTAAAAAGCCTCCAGTTAATCCAAAATGCTGCAGCCAGAGTACTGACAGGAACTAGCAAGAGAGATCATATCTTTCCCATATTAGCTTCTCTCCACTGGCTCCCTGTAAAATTCAGAATAGAATTTAAAATCCTTCTCCTAACATACAAAGCCCTTAATGACAAGGCTCCATTGTATCTTAAAGACCTCGTAGAGCCTTATCATCCTAACAGAGCACTTCGCTCTCAGAGTGCAGGTTTACTTGTGGTTCCTAAAGTCCACAGAAGTAGAAGGCAGAGCCTTTAGCTATCAAGCTCCTGTGGAACCAGCTCCCAGTGTCAGTTCAAGAGACAGACACCTTCTCTACCTTTAAGATTAGGTTTAAAACTTACCTTTTTGATAAAGCTTATAGTTAGGGCTGGATCAGGTGACCCTGCGCCTTCCCTTAGTTATCCTGCTACAGGCCTAGGCTGGGGGGCCCCATGATGCTTTGAGTTTCTCGCCTCTCTTCCCTCTCCTCTCTTTCCGTGCATCTATATGCCACCATTACATGTCACTAACTTTGTGTCTCTTCTCTCCCATAATGTGTCCTCTCTCTCTCTCTCTCTCTCTCCCTGTACCTTTCTGCAGATAGACCTGGCTCTGGAGCTCTATGTCTCTGATGAGCAGTCACCGGCCACATCAACCAGACCAGTGTTTGATTGTTTGTTGTTGTGTCTTGTTGCTTTTCTCTTGCCCCTATCCACTCACCCCAACCAGTTGAGTCAGAAGGCCGCCCACCAAGAGCCGTTGGAGGTTTCTTCCATTAAAGAAAGTTTTTCCTCCCCACTGTCGCCAAGTGCTTGCTCAAGGGGATTTGTTGGGTTTTTCTTTATAAAAATAACAATAGTAGTAAGGTCTAAACCTTACTTTGTAAAATGTCCTGAGATGACTTTTGTTGTGATTTGGCACTATACAAATAAATATGAATTGAACTGCATTTTGAATTGTTGGATAATACTCTGATGCAATGTCTTTTTGAATGAAGTACTGTATTTTTCTAGACATGGCAGGTAACTGTTATTGTTTGGAGCAGATGGCAGAGCTGCAAAACATAGCACTGGTACTTCAGATGCTGGAGTTTGAATCTGCTTTGCATTTTGGCCGACCCATTGCTAGGCTTCTTGAACTTGTGGGGGCAGCACCAGTAGCTGAGCAATGACATCTAACTCATGGCGTCATATGGTGCCACCAGCTTGCAGCATGCAGCCCTTCTATGTTGTTGCATAGATTTCATTGCCACTGTTGTTGCTTACAGTTTCACACTATAAACTATCAGTAAAAATCACACTTTTTATGGGGTATGGCCTACTGAGTTTTGTGTTAGCTATTCGTCTTACACAGTGATGCATCTGCGAGGGCATAATACAGTGACAGAAGTAATGATGTGAAAAATGAAAAAAAAGAGAGCTTGACACAGAATTTCGAACCCTGCCATACTTCTACGCATCTTGCAGTGTAAAGTGTGCGTTATATTACATTGCAGAATTGCTGGAAGATGAGCTGACAGCTAACATTTTTTAATACAACAAAAAGTTCTGGCACAACTTCACCCACTCTCAAGGTGCACAGACAAGGAAAAAACCAACTGGAAAGAAAAAGGTTCAGCAACACTTGAAGTATTTTGAGCAACTTTAATAAGAAGACCAACACCTTTGTCAGGGTCTCATGTCAAAATGCACGGGTCTTCTTATTAAAGTTGTAGACCTTTCGATTTCTGGGTACTATGTTTTTAGCATACTGAGACCTTAAAACAGCCAGGAAACCAGCATGCATTCTCAAATGCTTATTAATAAATGTTATATAAAACTCTTTACACTCAGCCAAAGACTATTATGTGGTTTTTCAAATGTTATGTAAATAAAATATGTCTAAATAACTTAAATTAATGAGTTAACTAAACTATTTCTTGTACATTTAATCAACCAACCTCATGAACACCAAGAACATCTGTTCCTGTAAGTAAAGAAGGCAAGTTAACAAAACATTCTTAGTTTGTAATGAATCACAGGTTAAGATTGACATTTATCAGGACTCATTCCGTTTTGTTGAACAAACAAATTAGTTTGATTTGTTTGCACAGTCAGATTTTCTTCCTTCAAATACTGATATTTCATACCAAATTATAACTGTTACTTTGGCCAAAGAATATAACTTGCAGTTTTTTACAGTGTGGCAATGGCATTGCTTTATTGATAGTTGTCAATCAGGTGGTTAACCCCTTGATTTTTTGGCTTTTGAGACCTTTCAGTATAAATTTTCATTACGTTGGTGATCCCTTCAGGGACTGATCTACTGTACCGGGGGCAAGGGGGGCAGCCACCCTCCCTATCGTGGGATTTGCCCCCCAGCTGTTCAACTAGTCCATAGCATTACCATGGCTCATTGAATGAAGAATGAATTATAGGATTATATTTTTATGCCAGAAATGAATTAAACCAGTGGAACCAAATGTGGAAATTAGTTTAAATAGCTCTTGTATGCTTATTAAATGGTCAATATTAACTCCAGTTGTAGCCACTGGCCAAAGGCATATTGTAGCATTGGGGCAGAGCAGCGCTTGCCGGGGCCCCCCAGCATGCCTTGCTGGGACAGAGACTGTGAGTTCCCGAGCTATTGTTCATGTTCATGTGTTGTGACATATGCCTTATCTGTGTAATTGCAGATGTATGTAATAGTGCTAACCATAGGCCCCTTCCAAGGGCAGCTTTGTGAGGTATTACTTCGCTTAGGCCTAAGCGAAGTAATACAAGCTTGTTACAAGCTGTCCCTGGTAGGCTAGTGGTTAAGGCACAGTGCTCTCGCTGCTGCGGCCCGGGTTCGAGTCAGGGTTGCATCAGGAAGGGCATCTGGCGTAAAACACGTGCCAAATGTCAACATGCAAGTTGTCAGTGTGATGATTTGCTGTGGTGACCCCTAAAAACGGGAAAAGCTAAAAGTGACTTTCTACTTCGTTTAGGCCCAAACAGAAGTAACAATGCGTCTTCCTGCCTATTCCATGGGTTTGGTGACTATTGCATTTCATGACCTGCCACTGCTGTACTGTTGATGTGTGCAATAATAAAATAGCTCTGTGGGGCTGTGCAGTGTAGGGGTTACACAGCAGCATTTGAAAAGACAGCATCAGTTGTAAGGGGGCTGAAGGAGAAATAAGTGAGCAGATGTTTGCCTCTCAGCTTTGATGCTACTATAGGTTTTCAGAATGGTGATCAAATCTATTTGCTTGGGTACCATAATTGTGAGGCCATCACAGATCCCAGCCCTGAAAATTCACTTACTGTCGTAGATTCCAGTGACTGGTGTTTTAAAACTGGCAGTTGTTTGTCATGTTTCACTCTAACAACCCTGACCTTTGGGAAAGTCACCTAATTACTTGCATCACAGCAGGAGATATGCTGCTGGATGTCAAGCTGAGGTTCTGTTGTTACTCCCAGTGGAAAATATGTGCATGTGTATACACAAGTATTTTAAACGGCAATGTCAGAGTACCCACAATATTGTTGACTTCTTTGGTTGCAGGGCCAACTTGTAATGGTGTCCCTCCTCACTAAAGCTGTGTTTTACACTAAACGGATGTCATGAAGATGACTGGAAACATTGTGCCACTTCTAAGTTTCCTATGATTAGCTTTCAGTACATTTAATAACTAATGTCTGGTTTAGAGTGTTGTTCTAATTCAACATTTTGGTCCTTACTTTCATCTAAATGATCTAATAAAAATGTCATTTTCAGTGACATCAGATCTACACGGAAACAGAGGTTGCTGCTTGATAAAAGACAATGTAAGTAACTTTGTGCTATGCTGTTTTAGCTAGAAAAGCTCCTGAACCTTATGTCTACAACCCTTCTAATACTAAATTGCACCAGACTGAAGCTTAAAAAGGGCATGGCGACAGAACCAGCATTCTGGCACTGCCCCCTCTGTTCCTCAAGTGTGATCCTAGCTATTTCCCTTCAACCAGGTAAATTCTGACAGCACACATTCTTAACCCTACATCAGGTTCTAGTAATAAATGTCACACATAAGTCAGTATGGTCATTCTGTCTACCGGTTTCATAGGGTTTAATATGGCATCTATTGTTAGCCATTGTTCTCTATTCTCTTCATTATAGCATGTAAATCAACTTGAAGGATCCAGAACTTGCTTTCATCACCGAATATCATCCTCATTTGATTTGTCAAAGCTGAAAGCAGAACATGTTTCTGTAATGTGTTTATGAGCTGATGAGAAGTTCCAATATACAATATGAGACTTTAAAGCATCTGCAAAATAGCACTGGATTCATGAGATAAGCTTAACAATCAGAGATTTGATTAAACACAATATAAATTTGATTGGTTCTGGCTATTCATAGGTCCCTGTTTGTCAGCTTTTTTTTTTTACTGGTTTTTGATTTTACCTTCCAGCAAAGATTAATTCTCAGCCTCCTAAAGGTGAAGTATTGATTATTAATAGATATATTAAGGTCATACTGAGCTGTTGATCAATAAATTACTTTTGTGTATGTAAGTTACTTCTGATGCCCTTTAGCTGTTTACTCCCTGAAATCGGACTGCTGTGGAGAATATAAGACTGCTCCACTGACAGAAGACTGCTTTGGACAGAAATCCAAACAGAAAACTGTTCTCCTAAAACTAGCCAACAACCTCAGTGGCAATGTTTCCTTCTCCCTGCTGGCCTTTCTTTCCTATTTAGCTCTGAGCGCCTATCAAAACACATTACATTCTCCTGTGTCAGTGCTGCCACAGCCTGTCTGTGTCAGCTCTCCAGAGTCTGAAACTGTTTCTTGTGGTACTCTTACCCTGGGCATTTTGCAGACCAGCCACTGTGTATTCAAACTCTGTGGCTGAGTGATAGCTGCACCCCACCCCTGTACTAATGGCCACACCTCTACATACATTTTTTAAGGAAGACAATTTACTGGTGTCCCTCTCAAATTCCATAATCTTTTAGTGATCCACTGAACACACATGACAAACTCACAGGCTGTAGCTGTTGGCTGGCATGTAATACAAGTTCAGCTCAGAGGTTTGGTCATGTTTTTCATATATGCACAAACCCATTTGCAAACATAGTGTTGTGAGTACAGGCCAGTCTCTTATTTTATAGTGAAGGTCACACAGGACGTTACTTGGTGTTATTACACTTCAGGTTTGCAATAAATCTGAGCTGTAAGGCACCGACTATGGAATTCAACTTTTTTTTTTTACCTTTTCAATGTTCTACCAGATTCTGTTTCACTTCTTACACCTTATTTGAACTCAACCTTTCACCTCAGAACAAAATAGCTATCACTAGATTCCCTCCACTTTCTAATGCATTTGAAGGTATCCTTTGAAGCATCTACATGTTGCATTTTATCTCCGGAAATCAGTACATAATTCATTTTAATATACTAATAAGGGATGAACATGTTATATAATTGCTTTGACTAATGATTAATTATAAAAAAGGAAGAATCAATACACACTAGGACACAGAAGTGTTGTCCAGACCACCACTTTGCTCCAGACTAAAATACCTGTTCCATTGATTATCATGGTGTTTTGTACAGACATTCACAATTCCAGAACCCCATCATCAGGTCAAATTGTTAATTAAAATAGCTGCAAACTAATGAAACTATAAGATGATATATCCATCAGCTTCAGCTGGTTTTAGTGCTAATTACCACATGATAGCAGGCTAATACACAAAACTATGATAGTGAACATGGTAATGACACACTCCTGGTAATTATCTACACTACAACCCCAAATCAGAAAAATATATACAATCAAAATTAAAACTGAAAATAGTGATTTGTAAATCATCTGTGTCCTGTATTACATCAAAAACAATACACAGATGATTTACAAATCACTATTTTCAGTTTTAATTTTGATTTTAGGTACCGTCCCAACATTTTTTGAATTGGGGTTGTAGCATGCTAAAGTTAGGATTTAGCTCAAAACACTGCTCTGTCTAAGAAAGAACAAATAACATCAACAAGTATTGTCTAAAGGTTCATGAACAATGCACTTGGACAGATACTCAGTTGCGAAGACAGTAGCCAAATATATGTGCATTAGTGTTAAAGTGAAGCAGAGCATTGCTATAAATGTACCCACAATCAGTCAAGTCAGCAGAGAAAGTATTACATTTCCTCCTCAAACAGTTACGTCCATGTTGACAATAGTCTATCCTCTTTCAGCATCCCGTATCTCCTAACTCACAGAGGAGCATCCCCAGGGGGATAAAGGAAGCCGACAGCTGCACGCCATAGCCTTTACAACCAACTTCCATCCGTGCTATCTGATCTTCCGTTAATTTAAATCTCTTCAGAAAGCATCGGTTACTGTAACTCTGCCCCTTTCTCCTCTGACATGAATGAACACCCACACAGTATACCCTAGTGACATTAATACTTCCTTTTCTCACAGCTTAATATTATTTTCTTCATCCTATAAAATACACCTGTGAGGCATTTTAAAATTAAAATAATTTATGAGTTTGCAGTCATTTATATGTCCTTGTACCCCACACACTTTTAAAGAGCTAAAGGCCATTTAGTGCAGTGAATTTCACAGCCACAGTGATTAGTAGACCTTTACCTCCTCACTTGTCTAATTCTCATGCCAGAAGCCAAACTGACACAGTGATCTACACAGTCACGTGATATCTATACACACTTCACCACTTTGGATTCACAGACACACAAGAACAGAGGATAATGATTTCAGGTAAAGTCACCCGTACTTCAATGCCCACCACCCACATGTTACTCAATACCTACAACCTCACACATGCTGCTGGGAACTGAGACAGGATACTGGTGGGAAACCATTAAGACAATAGTAGAAGCTTGACAACAATAAAACCCTTTAAACTGCCTTAAATTCTTCAACTGCCACTATGAAGAATTATCATGTGTAATTTAAAAAGAAGTCAACTCAATCAATCATCCATCCATCCATTATCTATACCGCTTATCCTAATGAGGGTTGCGGGGGAGCTGGATCCACTCCCAGCTGACATTGGGCGAGAGGCGGGGTACACCCTGGACAGGTCGCCAGTCAATCACAGGGCTGACAGAGATAGACAACCACGCACACCCACACTCACTCCTATGGGCAATTTAGAGCCACCAATCAACTTAAGCTACATGTCTTTGGACTGTGGGAGGAAGCTGGAGTACCCAGAGAAAACCCACACAGACACAGGGAGAATATGCAAACCCTGCACAGAAAGTCTACAGGAAAAAATGGTTGAAAAGACTGTTTTGGAATATGCAATAACATGAAAAAGAACATTTCTGGCTTCATACATTATACAGTTGATGTACCATCCAATGTCATGCATATGGCAAATACTGCACACACACTGTGGCCTTTTCCATCATTGTTCTGGGTATGTCTGAATGAAACCATGAGGAACATTAATGTAAAACTGACCTATGGCTGACGGGTTGATGAAGCCAGCAGTGTTATGTATCCCATATCTGAAGTGTCTGAACAAATGGCCATGTCATCTCTCTGAGAGCAGTTTCACAACATCAGTAAAGCATGCCAAGGGTAAATGGGTGGACCATTAGAAAAACACTGGCTGAACAGGTGCAAAGTGATTTGTCAGCTTTTCAGTCACTGTTCAAGATGCTGCATATTTTAGCTTCAACAACAAGGTGCAACACAATGAACAAGGAAACATACAAATCAAACAGACAGCCCAAATAGCAACATACCTGGTAGAGGATGCTGCTGAATAGGTAGTAAACAAGACATATGTTTATTGTGAATGTGAAATGAAAACAATTTATTTTTTTCAAAAAACAGACACAGAAGTGTTAGTGAACAAATTCAGATGGGTGATAAATTAAAGAAGAACCCAACATAAAGTGTCTCAGTAAGGTGTTGGGCCACCACTTGCCACCAGAACAGCTTCAGTGGACCTTGGCACTGATCCTACAAGCCTCTCATTTCTACTGGAGGGAGGAACACCATTCTTCCAAAAAATATTCCCTCATCTGGTGTTTTGATGATGGTGGTGGAGACACTATCTAACACGACGGCCCAACATTTCCCATAGCTGTTCAACTGGGTTGAGATTTGGTGACTGTGAAGGTTCACATAATATGATTCACATCATTTTCATGCTCATCAAGTGATTCAGTGATCCATTGCGCCCTGTGAATGAGGGCACCGTCATCCTGCTTTCATTTATTGAGGGTTTTCCTTTAATTTGTCACTTGTCTATATAAAGAAGCTACATCAAATCAACTTTAATGCCTTCCAAATTGTAAAGTCTCATCTTTTGTTACCAAATGGTCAGTAGCAGGCTATTTTCACTTCCCACCTCCTCATTATCCCATTTTTTTTCCCATTCTTGGCTTCCTGTCTTTCTCAGAAAGAGATTGGGAGAGAAAAAGAGAGAAAGAAGTGTGGATCAAAAATGACAGAAGCCCTTGGCAGCTGATTCGGCTCACTCTATTTCCAAGTGTGTTCACACCTCAGATTGTGTGAAAGTGAGAGAAAGAGTAAAAGACAGAAAACACACTCTCAGCCTCCCATCTTCTAGATTACCCTCCTCCATTTGATTTACCTACTGATATTAGATTCAGCTCAGAAAGCTTAGTCCCACATTTGATCCTGTTGTGCTCCTCTAGTGGTATGCAGTGTGTGTGTGTGTGCGTGTGTGTGCGTGTGTGTGTGTGTGTGCATTAGAATGACAGCCACTAATGTTCCTGCCTATCAAACAGTTTCCATAGCAACATCTAAGAAAAGTCCAGCATATACATGTATGGGGACAACAAGGATTGGAGGAGCTGTTAGCTTGTGGCCTTGGAGTGAACTGCCCGGTGCTGGCTAACTAATGAGGTTTGATGGAGACCTGTCATGGCATGTAAGCAGAACAATTCCTGAGGGAAGTAAGGGACAGGTAAGAGTAACATAAACAATAAAGATTGATAAGTGGCCCTCAAATATTTTTAAATTACAACTAGCTAATGTTATATAGAATTAGCTAGCTAATTAAGGTGCTTTTACAATTTTTTTTGTTTTTTAATAAGTCAGATAGAAACATTAAAAAGTCAGCCAGAGATGGCGGTTTAAACAAACTTGTGGCAGTTCTTTTAGCTTAAAATTAAATTGATGGATCAGATTTACACTATCAGTTTTTACTTGTGCTTGAGCAACCCTCCTGACTGGGTGTACAACAAAGTCCTAGTGGTAGATGGGTATGATCGTGGACAAGACAATTCCTAAATTATACATGCACAAACCTTAATTCTAGATAATCAGTTCCAAAAAACTTCAGTCCTACAGCTCCCATAACACAGATTTCCTTAGACTATTCTTGCCTCCTAAATATCCATATTTTTGAAACGCACAACACCTGACCCAGTCCACAAGATTTCCTATAAGCCTAGACTGTCTGTTTATGCGTAAATGGCAAATAAAAAAAAATCTTGAATCTTGATGACATCATCTTTTTTATTTTTTGAAAGTTTCACCTGTGTCCTGTATTACACTGAAAACAATACAGCAGCACATTATTTGATGTTATACTTTATCAATTGTATTCTTTGTTTAAAATAAACACTCACTTCAATTCTGATGCCTGCAACACATTCCAAAAAAGTTGGGACAGCAAACCATTTACCACGGTGTGATATTGCCGTTCCTTTTCATAACACTTAAAAGACATTTAGGGACTGAGGACACCAAGTGATTAAATATGTCAGGTGTAATTTTGTCCCATTCTTCCTGCAAACAAGTCTTAAGGTAACAGTCCTGGGTCTTCGTTGATGCAATTTGCATTTCAAACTGCTTCACACATTCTCTATTGGGGACAGGTCAGGACTGCAGGCAGGCCAGTCCAGTACTTACACCCTTTTCCTCTGCAGACATTCCTTGGTAATGTGTGGAGTATGAGGTTTGTCTTCTTGAAATATGCATAGGTGTCCTTGGAAAACAGGTACTCTTGAAGGAAGTATATGTTGCTCCACAATCTCTTGAGTATTTTTCAGCATTAAAGTTGCCATCACAGAATTGTAAGTTACCTTTGCCAAGGACACTGACAGAACCCCAGACCATGACAGACCCTGGCTTTTGGACTTGTTGCTGGTAACAGTCTGGATGGTCCTTTTCATCTTTGGTCCAGAGCACATGGTGCCCATTCCTTCCAAAAAAGATCTGAAATACTGATTTGTCTGACCACAGTACACATTTCCACTGTGTGATGATACATCCCAGATGCCTCTGAGCCCGGAGCAGTCAACTACGCTTCTGGACACTGTTGACATAGAGCTTCCTTTTGGCACAGTACATTTATGGATGTTACTACATATCAACCCTTAACTTTATAGTAGCTGCAGTAGAATACACACTCTGTCCAGAAACTTTCCATACATCAGTCCTTTACTGGCAGTCTGTTAGACGACTGACACATACAGACATTCACTTTCACACTTACTTTAAATGAAATTTGGACCCACATGAACACAGATTCAAACCAAGACACTCTTGTTGTGAGATGACAGTGCTAACCACTGTAACACCGTGCCACATAGTCCAGAAACAAAAAATCAGTTCAGTTCAAATACAGCTACTGTAAAAAGTGGCCAGTGGTTATAAATTAAAGTGTTTTTTAAGCTTTGAATTACCCATCATCACCTATCAGCACTATCTTTATAAATATGAAAATATAGTAACTAATCATCAGGACAGAAGATACGAGTACTCATACATTATCAATGCCAGCTGGTATGGTGCATAGAATATATTTCCATACGTAGCTAATATTACAATATACACTCCTAAATACCTATAGTGTATATATCACCATATGCCTCAGTGTACCTGCGTGTGTCAGAAAGACAGACTATGTAAACAGTCTATAAGGGGCTGAGTCTGCACAGTGCACACATCACAGTCAAAAACGGCCAAAACACTGACAGGTCCAGTAATTGCATTCAGTGGATCATAAAATTGCACAAATTGCATCATTCTTGCCCTGATGACGGGGGGGAGGTGAGGGGATGCTGCTCGGCCTGAGTATGAATGCACACCGCGTTCCAATGCAGTTTCAGTTAATTAAAAACCAAGGGGCACTTTGTGCAGAACAGTGCATCACCTCGGCACTGGCCTTCACTGAAGGTCTACCACATGAAGAGTTTCATAGGGCAATTTACTTTTCTCTGCAATATTTTTACCTCTAACCCACACACAGAGACTCCATTAATTTCCAGTGTCCTCATCTGTGTAAATATGGTGGTCACACATGGATGTTTACAATGCAGAATAATTTTGTCCACTGCAAGAGTATCCCCAGTGAGACAGCAGCTAATTTGTATGTATATGTGTGTTTAAAACGAAAGGCGGCAGTTACCTTGACCCACAAACCAATTGCAACTGCACTGTTCAAAAGCAAATTCTCATTAACCATATACCATTAGTAATGTTTGTTTGCTTATTCAGCTCTGCATCTTTTTCTGAGCACAACAACCACACACAGCATGGAATACGAATAGGATATTGATCCTTGTATTGATCAAGGAATATCCACTCTTTATATCCATGTCCCTGATTTCTATATACAAGATTA
Source organism: Monopterus albus (assembly GCF_001952655.1). NCBI lineage: Eukaryota > Metazoa > Chordata > Actinopteri > Synbranchiformes > Synbranchidae > Monopterus > Monopterus albus. The sequence continues at coordinate 5,501,084 of NW_018127931.1, read as the reverse complement.
AACAGTAGGACTCACAATATGCTGCATCTTGTCTTTGATTATAGCTGATGACTCCTAATTAGGAGTCCTAAATAGAATTGTCAACATGTGGGTTGACTGGATCAATCTATTCTGGCTATCCTTTTTGATAAAGCTTATAGTTAGGGCTGGATCAGGTGACCCTGAGCCTTCCCTTAGTTATGCTGCTATAGGCCTAGACTACTGGGGGGCCCCATGGTGCTTTGAATTTCTCTCCTCTCCTCTCTTCTCTCTCCATGCATCTATATGCCACCATTACACATCACTAACTTTGTTTTGTGTCTCTCTCTCCCTGTATCTTTCTGCAGGTTGCCCTGGCCCTGGAGCTCTACGTCTCTGATAAGCAGTCACCAGCCACATCAACCAGACCAGTGTTTGATTGTTTGTTGTGTGTCTTGTTGCTTTTCTTCTTTTCTCTCTCCTCTATCCACTCACCCCAACCAGTTGAGGCAGAAGGCCGCCCACCAAGAGCCGGGGTCTGTCAGAGGGTTCTTCCTTTAAAGGGAGTTTTTCCTCCCCACTGTCGCCAAGCGCTTACTCAGGGGGGATTTGTTGGGTTTTCCTCTATAATAATAGTGATAACAGTAAGGTCTAGACCTTACTTTTTAAAGTGTCCTGAGATTATTTTTGTTGTGATTTGGTGCTATACGAATAAAATTTGAATTTGAATTTGGTCGCATTTAGAGCAAGGACATACATGATTGCTACGTATGAAGTCAAACCCCTTGTTCTACAGTAAAATATATAGTATACCTAATAATTAGATCAGACTAGCGACCAATGTCAGCTGGGATTAGACAAGAGACAGGGTACTCCCACTGGGGACCAAGACAGTGCCACTGTGTAAGAAATACTCTCGGTAAGTCCAAAAAAAGCATGCCACTATTTTAGAGATGTTAAGGAATCTAACCAAAATACATTTACACTTTTCAGCTTGGCACTATGTAACATTATTTCCACACAGAAAAGTTAGCCCTAAATATTAATACACACACGCACAAACTAGGATCTGGAAAAAAAAAGCCCCATTATGTTTTTTTTTTATACACGGTGTGGTGATTCATAGTTGGAACACTTTTAGGGATTGCATTAGCCACTGTGTTAAAAAATATGTGATTCATAATTAAAAGTCTTTGGTACAAGCCTCTAGGCATAAAAACCTCAGAGCAGAAGTTGGGTACAACTCCCAGTGTCCATTTCAGCAAGAATCACCCAATAAAAGTTTGTAACATGCACATTTTACAGCAGCTGGGACCTTAAGAAAATGGTGTGAAGACAAAAAAAATGTATTCTAATCTGCAGCTTAAGTTGATATGCATGTAAATTCTGGGTCAATTTTAGAATTAACTAACTAACCAACTACAAAAAATGGCTCGACTCATGGTAGTACTGTGGACCATCCACCACATTGACACAATTTCTCATGAATAATGTGGAAATAATTCAGTAGGGTTATTACACCATCATCCAGGACTCTGTTGTGTTTCTATGTTGTGTAACATTGAGAGTATGTTTTAAATAAAATGTATGACAGGGGTACCCTGACAACTTGTGAGATGGATACTTCATAGTTTGTTTTGTGTTTGACCAGTATTTAAAATCAACTGGACATGAAAGAATAGCTATAACATATTTATATAGTGTTGGTGGGGTTTCTTAGTGGTTTCAAAGTCCAGTAACACAAGGGGGCCGAGTTAGTTACAGTCCATAACTCAAAGCTGTTCTTGTTTCTCTAGGAATTTGAGGTGTTACTACTGACCACATTTTCTCCTCCAGCATTTATCAGATACAACTGAGCTATTCAGGCCATGAGTTAAAATCCAAAGCAACTTTCTTCTTTTACTATACAGTATGTATGTTCACAGCCTACACCAGCCATGCCTCATCACAGGCTAAAGTGGAAAAGACACTTTTTCACATCAGTGGACAATTAAAGACTTCATAACATGCTGCTATTTTCTCCCCAGAACAGTCTCTCTCTGTAACAGTACAGATAATGAGAAAACATGTATAGCTGCTGAACAAAAGCAACTGCTCTCTTTTTATTCAGTGAGGAAGACAAAAGAGTTATTGACAGGCACAGATGAATGGCTGAGGTTTTACTGTTACACAGGGCTTCAGGTTTCAACCAAAGACTGTGTACAGCAGGCAGGAAGCCTCTGGCAACCATCTGCTTTTTCATGAAGTTATCTAATATTGCAGCATTCAGTGGTAATGAAAGCCCCGGCCCTGTCCATGGAAAGGCAAGACTCTTGGGAAGGTGTACACAACAACCTTATTCTGAGCAATTTGTCTCCATTAAAAAGAAATCACCTCAACAGGAGGTTTGATGAATAAATCAAAATCTGATCGAACATCCTTCCTGCCAAGTGCCCACGTGTGTTTTGTCATTCCTTGCAGCCATTTAATAAAACAAAGACTTCTCTGCAATCTTTGAGGGTTACAATTTCCATGGCAACCACATGTACCATGGCCATAAGGTTTATGAATGCAGCCCAGATTTCACTGAGGATCAGAGTGAAATATAATTGACTAAGAGAAGCTTCATATTTCAAAGTTAGATTCGATGAATGTTAATTTAATACTCTACTCTTTAATGATCTGCTTACATTTATGAGAATTTAACTTTTTAATAACACTGAAAAATATATGCTTTTATTGTAGAGGTAAATGCTAACCTTAATGTTTTAAATAATGTCAATTTATGTCTATATATCTGCACTTATTTATAAAACTTTAACTTAATCAAATGAAGTTTATGGGCCTAAAAATGTCTCCTGTTTTGAAACAAACATGAGGCTGAGTAGACTGTTAAGGGGCCCAGTGACTACATTTGCCCAGAAGTAATTTCCCAAAGTGTTAGGTGCCGTTCGCACCAGTCAGTGTGCGAACGAGAAAAAGGCGGACCCAGGTAGCCGACTTCGGTGCAAGCAGTGATTTATTATGTACAGTGGAGAAATAACAAAATGCACAGAGGGAAATAGTGCGTAGTCCTGTCGATGAGTAGTAACCGGGTGTTGACCAACAGTAGGACGTGAGGAGATGGAGAGCTGGGCCGAGCTGCGTAGGCTGGGTCACTCCTGGGCTGGTCGGTGGTGATGGTGGTTACTGAAGGTGGAGACAGAGAGATGAAGGCAATAGTGGAACAGATAGGTGACTGAGCATTGACCTGCCTGGGAGGAGAGAGTGGAGCCACGGTCTGGAGGAACAGTCCATGGGGGAACACAAAACAGTAGCTGGCTAGGGGATAAATTCATACAAAAACAATGAAAACGCACGAAAGTTGGCCTAGAGACTAGAACGAACTGGCAAGTGACTGAGGAGTGAAACCGGGTAATATAGTGAGTAACCTAATCAAGTGCAGCTGGTGATAAGGGAGTGAGGAACAGGTGAACGTGATTAGTGTTAATGGGCAAGAGACAGTAGGAAAGGTGAGGGAGGCCAGAGCGGCCGAGCAAACCTGACACAAAGTAAATGTATCAGGCATGAGTAAGTTTAATAACACCACCATGTATTTATCTACAAATCAAAAACACCTGTCAGATGAAAACAAAATTACCCTAGAATATGTGAAGAAATTCTGCTACACGACTGGATTCAGTTACTATGGATTAGGTGATTGCTCTATTTGAGGAAACATGAATATAATCTCAGTGTGGCAGGCTGAAATCAGTTTTTAGGGAAAGGAAATGCATTTCTAAATTGATTATACAGTATTTCCAACAGAATCCAGTGAGAGGCAGAATGCAAGGGCACAGAGCTCCCCTCTGTAATAGGTTATATCTAAAATAAACTATAGGATAAAAGTAATGTAATTATACAGTTTTAATTTTTTATGGAAAAAATTGCAAAAAGTTAAATATTTGTACAAAATGAAAGCTATGCTACAGTGGGGTGCAAACATTTGCATCTCCTTAGCATCTCCTGGCATTCCCATTCTCTAGACTTAAATATCACCCCTAGTCTGATGAAAACTGAACCGAAGTAATAAGGATAAACTAAATGGTACAGCCTAATAGGCTATGAAGAAACTCAAAGCTATGTGCAAACAGTGACAGTAGTGCAAATAATAACAAGAAGATTTTCAGGTGCTTAGCATCACCAGGGACGTTGGTGATGAGATGCATAATAGCTTATGAAATGTACATGGACAGCAGTGCAAATGACCAACAGCAGCAGGTATGGTTTAAAAAAAACAGTGATGATGTTAGAACAATTTGCAAGGCTAGTTGGTGAACTACACTGTAACTGGTCAGCTAACCACCAGACAGCACTGAACATGCTCACTCTAGTCAGTAACACTATTGTTCACAATAGCACTGACTCATTGTCAGTTAACATGCTTGTTAAAGCACTTTAATGTTTCTAGTGGCACCTTAAAGCTCACACTCATTAAAGAGACCTATAGTATTTACTCCACCAACTGCTGTCCTGTTTTGTTTATTTGACACTGACTATGAGGGGCAGTCATTGAGAAAAGACATTACCCATTACCCTGACATTACCATTTAATTACTATAAAGCAATATCTGCAGATGATAAAGCTGTCTCATTTCATAAAATAAAATATCAAACCATGTATTATGTCTTATTACCCAGCAGAGCAGAGTCAGAGCCCAAGGACACAATTAAGAGAAACCAGAAAAGGACCTGTCACACATGAATTACACTGAGCAGTAAGAGTTTCAACTAACAAAGATGATACTGCAAGATGCACAGAACTGGTTGTGTATTTGCTTTAAGGAAATAGAGAATAATCTGCTGTGGTTGGGAGTTTCTTTGATAATGTGGGACAGTTTCTGTGTGCTGTGACGTGTGGCCAAATGGTCTCTGGGAGCAGCTGGTATTGAGGTCAAGGCTCGCAGTCTATGGTGTCATTAGTTTCAGTGAATAATCATACAGTGCTGGAAATCTGATTCTTCTCAATGTCTAATTTCACTTCCTTGATGAAGCCACATATAGTATTTAGTCTGTTCAGTCTTTAGATTTGTACTCCACAGAGAGGAGCAGGCTATATCAAACATCAATATCTGGCAATTTCCAACTATAATAACCAGGAGGTGAGGACTACCAACTGTAGAGTGTAAAGTACAGTATTTCAGCCATGTCTGACCAGACAGCCACCAGGAATTAAATAATACATGCAGTCTAAGAATTCTGCCCAAGAAAATACTCTTACCTTTTTGACTGTGCAAACTTGTAAACTTGCAAAGTGAAGGAGGAAAGGAGGCTTCACGTTCAAATAAAGTAGCTTCAAAAAACTTAATAAGCATCTAATACTGCAGTGGGGATATAGTAAACAAAGCGGCCATAAATAAATATGCATGATAATACATCAAACAAACATCTGTCATATTTTATATTCATGGCAATTTCACTGCACGGGACCAACTGACATAATCCTAAAATTAAGCTAAAGTATAGCTCAATTAACCGGTTTAGCTTCACCAGTCTAGTTCAACATATGTAAGTGAGCAACAGCTCTCATATGTTGACAGTACAAAAAATGTTTCTCTGAACATATCCAGTTTATTGGTGTGCTTTAACGATGACAGGCAACTAATTTGTTGTCTACAGCTTGAGCCTGGTCTATTACAGTACTTCTTGATTCACGGAGGCTGGTGATCGACAGAAGGGTCTGAAATATTAAGTAATGTGAATAATATTTGGAGTAAACAAACCCACAGACTTGATACTCAAGAGGCAGTGAGTTGGCTTCAGCAAATAACTTTGCATTACCTTACTTCCACAATAAAGTCCTCTATGGTCTTTGCTGGTTGTTTTGCATCAGTCACCTGCCTTATCTAACATAGCTGCAAACACATTAATCAACTCAATATACAGTACCTGTGCTCTTTCATTTCTGTAGTTACTACTGCATAAGAGCCTATATCTGCTTGGAGCCAGCAGTCTTAAATCCACTGCTGATAAACAAATCTAAAAAGTTATTTAAAAAAAGTTATTTAAACATTCTTACATTCTTTGAAACACTATCCAGCCATGTTTAACGGACTGCTTTCTTGTCTTTATTCTTCAGTTTCATAGAATGACATTCAAGGATCCTGCAAGTGTTCTGCTCACTTTAACCTACTGACTACACTTGGCTGCGAATGTGTAACTGCACATTATGCAACATCCATCTATTATCCAACCTTGAATAGGGTCATGGGGAGGCAGTTGACATTGGGTGAGAGGCGGGGTACAGTACACCCTGGACAGGTTGCCAGTCTATCACAGGGTTGACATGTACACAAACCCACACACTCCTACAGGAAATTTAGAGTCACCAATCAACCTAAGGTACATGTCTTTGGACTGTGGGAGGAAGCCAGAGTACCCAGAGATAACCCTTGCAAGCACATAGAGAACATGCAAACCCCATCCAGAAAGGCACCAGGTCAGTCCGGGCTCAAATCCAGAACCTTCTTGCTGTGAGGCGACAGTGCTAGCCACCACACCACTGAAACACTATACTGTAGAAATCTTCTCTACCAGGAATAAATAATGACAGCACTAATTTTTAACTCACTGTAGTATGTTACTCAAGGCTATGATGATTTTTATCAGATGATATTTAATTGAGCAGTTAGTCATTAGAAAATACTGCTTCCAAAAGGCTTCTTGGGTATTTTGGTATCTTGTCACACAATGAAATAGCACAACGGAAAATCCAGCAGGAGGCTGAAATTTTGATGTCAAAGATAAATGCATTTTCCAGAGGGGGACAGTCTCTTCAAGTCACAAGCTTGCTCCTTGAACTCTTAGGCCACCACTTCCTAAATGTCAGACAAGTACAACAAACAAACTTCCATTTACCTCTATCACACTGGGGTGGAAATCTCAGAAAATGACATGTATAACCTGACTCAGTTAAATCAAATCCATGTATGTGAATACATATATATATACAACTAATGGAAAGTGAAAAGATGTAACTTTTTCTTTTAAAGGAAAAAGGCAGGTTTAAAAAGACAATGACATGAGAATATGACTTTATAATACCATTGAATCAGAGCACAGATTGATGGAGGACAGCAACATTCACTTTTGATTGCAGATTGTATGAAGGACAAAGAAATGCCAGATGCACTGTGGGTAAAATGAAGTCATTATATCAACCAGTATATGTACTGAGACGTCCAAGTTGTACATTTAGAAACGTATTCAGCCACCTCATAAATTCCCGTTACACCACCTGACAGCCTGCTATTTGCCTCACTTTAGAATCTAATTATTGCTGTGTAAGTTAACACACTGGCTATTTTCATTACCTTGTCAGAATGTTTTGACAGGTGCTTTCTTCCCAGCATTGTAGCGAGCTCTGGCGCTGGCACATCAATGAATGCAGTCGTGTAGAACTATTGACATTACATGGGAATTGTAGATGCTGTGTTATTTCCCCAGAGGCACTGTTTTCTCTGCAGCAAACACAAGCTCGGCAAATGAAGGTATTTTGACATCACCTGTACTTCCTGACTCATACTGAGCATGCTCTACCAATTCATAAACTGGCCTATAACCTTGGAGAGATGGAGAGAGTGTGTGTGTGTAACAGAAAGAGAGGTAGAGGAAAAAAATAATGCGGAGCAAAAGTGTTCATGTAAGATAATTATAGCAATACAATGATCAAGATACTGTGTGTTTTTTGTTTTTAGTCTTTAATCTTTCATGCATAAAAATCAGCCTGGGAAGCTATAATGTACCATAGCACTGTCTAAAGTTGTACCCCGCCTCTCTCCTAATGTCAGCTGGGATAGGCTCTAGCCCCCCTGCGACGTATTCAGGAATAAGAAGTATAGATAAAGGGTGGATGGATGTGTGCTAGAGCAGACACGTTCAACAAATGTTGCTGCAGACAGCAACTGAAACTGATTTTGAGAAGGCTTCCAGTATAAATACTGTAGAGGAGACAGTCATGGCTGTTCAAACTGTCAGAGCAGTACTGCACTCTTTTCTCCTCCAATATCCTGCTAAGTCTCAGACTTGTGTCAGTTTGTATGTTTTCATGAAGTTGTCAGAAAAACTAAATACAGACAACAAGCAGTATGAAAGAAACCATGACCCTCATTAACAGAGTAATGTCAGTTTGGAAGCAATCCTGTGGAAGCTGGACATTTTCACAACAAAAAGGCTGCTGCCAACTTAATAGGTCAAAACAAAACCATGTGTATGGTTCATAAACATTGTCACCAGTTTATCACAGGGCTGACACTTAGAGACAGACGACCACCCACACCCACACTCACTCCTAGGGGCACCAATTAACCTAAGCTACATGTGTTTGGACTGTGGAAGGAAGCCAGAGAAAACCCACACAGGCACAGGGAGAACATGCAAACTCCAAGCAGAAATGCATCAAGCTGGCCAGGGCTTGAATCCAGAACCTTCTTGCTGTGAGGTGACAGCACTAACCACTGCACTACCATACTGCCCTAGAAATTATAACATGACACATTCAGGTGCTATTGGATTCTCAAGCTTAATTAGCTTTTTAATTAATAAAGCCACCAAATTAACTTTTTTTTCTAAATCAATGTCCATGTTTTTAAATTTCATTTTCAGGTTTAGTTTGATATTCTGAAAACAGTTTACACATGCCCTGTGGGCAGCACTCAGATATCCAGGCCTCTGCCTTTCTTTTTTTGTTCTCATCAACCAAAATAATCACAATATTAAAAAGCCTGGCCACCAGATACCTATACACCTGACTCAGGCAGCAACGTTGTCACAGTCATTTGTTGCTTCACATTAATCAACAAATTGCTGATTTGCTTTACCTTTAATACATTTATCTTCCATTTATGTCATAGAAACTACAACTCTCATATTTTATGTGATAGTTCACAGATAATACCTGATAAAAAGAGTTTTTGAGAAAACTGACACGCTTCTGTGAACTGGATTATAGAGTTACAAAGTGGTAGGAGACACTTGTTCAGAAAGTAGTTTTCCACTCTAAATTCACAATTTAATTATCTGTCTTTTAATGTTATCCTCAGCTGTACAACACAAATACAGATTAATATTATATTCTCATCATTAGTTTGTTTTAGCTATAGAATTTCCATTAGTGGCAATATGTCTCTACAATCTGTCTTGTGTTAATTTCTTTAATTCTGAAACTCGAGCAATTATATTCTACTCAATTTATTTTGTCCATTCTGTAAAGAGAAATTCAAAGTTTACTAGTATTAAATCATATTGTAAATCAAAATTTATAGGAATGAAACTTTTGAGCTGTCAATATTGGGGGGGGGGGTCAGAAATAAAATATAGGGTCTAAAATATGGTGAATGATTCACCATATGCTTAATTCCCTTTGGGCTGCAGGTTCTTCAACTCAGTTCCACATTTTGAATTTTTATTGATGTGTTGTTCAAAATATACATATTCAGTTTGTAGCTGAACATCAAGAAGGCAAGTATTTTATGAGCTGGGTAAGGACAGCATCCTTTCTTAGACATGAACAACCAAAAGCACTCCAAAGAGTGTAGCCTATACGTAGCTGTAATAGCCATAAGGTTTAGGGAAAATTGGTTCCCCTAGAAGTAACTACAAATCACTGTGATCCCCACACCATTTTTTACTGCAATCCCTCACGAAAAAAGATATACTATATCATGCAAGGTATGCTTGCCCATGTCTTCTTTGTAGACAATACTTACATCGCAAAAGGAGAGGCTATTGTTCCAGTGGGTGAATTCATGCAAATCAGACCATTCATCCTTACCAAAGTGTAGAGTGAATAGACTGAGGCGCAGCAGTTCAGTGGTCCACTTCACAAGAGGTTGCTAATGTACTCACAGAATGGAAGCACAATGTTAATCTGGATATCTTTATAACTGTGCATCATGAAAAGCTCTTCCGTCACAAACACACACAGGCATGCTACACACTTAAACACATAATTGAAGCCTGTGGGAGCTGGAGAGAGTCAACCAAGATATAAATGCAATCCATTATTCATATTTGTATCTGGAAAACATGGCAGGGAGGAAAAAGAGCTATATTTTTAGGTCAGAGTGTGGAATCCATTCTTATACAAAAAACAGAAAAATAGTTGAATCCCACCCCTTTCTAACCAGGAGATACAGTGAAACCCCGTTCCCACAAAGCTAGCGTGCTCTGGCTGTACAAGTACCAGCCTAGTCCATTACTGTGTCTCTGAGAGGCTACCTTTATAGCAAAGAGAGGAACACAGAGAGCATCTTATTGGCATCATAAAACACCATCACTGTCACACTGATCAGGTTTTATCCACTGGCTGACTGGTCTGTGCACCAGCAACTTCTATTAATCAGAGACCGGGAGCTTCATAGAGGATGTCACATATAGGACACATTCAGCTGTTTTCATCTCCATTTGCCAAGTTAACAGACTGCAGCTTTTGGCAGCAGACATTCACAGAAAATTTGTTTTCTAATATTTATTATAGTGAAGGTTAACTGATAATGCACACTTTTTCTGTAGAATACTCACTCCTCTACAGCTTCTCTGGTAAAGTTTAAGTGTCTTGCACCAGAAAGTTTCAAAAGAGACCACCTTCCTTTTGAAGAAAGGATTCAACCCACTTGCATTCCACTTGCATAACGTTTGTGTAAACAGCACTTTATAGAGTCTGCATAATCTCTTCGGTATATTCACAAGCTGTCAGTCAGTCACCCTGATCGGGCATAGAAGGCAAACAGAATGCAAGAATACTATTTACACTTAATTATTATTTCAAGTGTCTCACATTTGGATCAGGTTTAGAAATCATTTTATACTTAGTAAGTCTGCCCTAATCTAGCCCATAGCAGGAGTAGGGCCAGAGGGTTGGGTTGCTGTATGAGTGAAAATGCTGACTCACATAAGTGGAGCCAAATAATGCAGTCAAGGAGGTGGCACATTTCCTCATGTTTGGGTACTTTTCGTCTGTAAGTTCCAAGACAGTCCATTAGCTCTGGATTTCTGGAATGTCAGCCTGTAGTGTCAATATCTCATCCTCCACTCCAGACAAGTTCACGTGAAACAGCGTTGCAATCTTTGATGCAAATCAACCTCAATATCTTCCCTAAATGGGTAGAACATAAATGTAGCGACTGGCTCAAGTAAAGTAAAGTCTTAAAAGCGTTTGTCAAACTCTGACCAACAATTGTCAGTCTGATCTGTGCAGCACGCAATGTCAAGTTGCACACACACCTTCCGTTGCATGAAAAAAGTGCTCCTACCATTCCGCATGGAAATGGCAAGTTTTTGGTTTCTTATTTGATTCAGCAATTTTTTTTACCCTTTTGTAACACTTGCCAAGTGTTTAGCCAATGAATTATTGATCTCTAATTAAAGACCAACAAGCTAGAATAGGTTCGGCTACTGGAGCAATGTGTAGTGTTCAAATGAATTTCACAACCCAATATGTTTGAACAATTTCTTATTGTATTTAAACTTGTGCACAATATACAAACAATTTAAATAATGAAAACAAATAAAAGTATGGAAAATTAATAAACCAAAATAACAAAAACTTAACCGTGTCAAGTTTCTTCTCTTCACAGACCAATACCAATGAACTAAACAACTCCCCCTCCGTGTGAGGAATAAGTAAATCTTGAATAATAGTTTACTTAGGATAAGTTCCCTTTTTATGTCTGCACTATTTTAGGGGCACCCAATCTAAATCTGTTTATCCAGTGTGGAGTGAAATCCAATTGGATAATTTCAATTCCTAATCCCTTTCAAATCACTCAACCATACAGGAATCCAAAATTCACAATAAGGTAACGCCATAATAACATTGTTTTCTTCAGTGCATATACAGTTTCATCAGTACTAAGTAGTTCAGTCCAAAGAAACAATAAAAGTCAAATCAAACACTTCAGAAGTCCAAATAAGTCCAGTCTCAGTATGATAATGAAAAAATATACTGTACCAGAAGGCGTGTTTGAATCCTTTGTCCACCACACTGGGAGTGTAGTAACACCTGTATGCTGACCAAAATTATCCGGATCTTCTGGTTCCAGAATGCGCTGGGAGGCTCGCCATCGAACTCCAAGAATGATTTAGGACCATTTCACGAATGGAATAGAATACAAAAAAAACCTGACCTGTGATAACAGGATCAAACAATTACTCCTAGTATTTCATGACACATTCAACTTCCAGTATTTAACACTATATTTTTATAATGCTAATTCTAACAACAACATTATGAATTTACCTACACATACTTAAACATATTCACATACATTTCCAGCGTATATTAATCACAACTGAATATTCATATAGCCAGCACTGCTCATAGCCAGCACAGATTGAGTGCTGGCTATGAGCAGTGAATCTGTAGATTGTGGTCCCAAATACTGACTGGGCATACTCTCTGTCAAGCATCATATAAAGTCTTGCATTTTCTGCCTTAGCATCAAACTCCTCTCGTCCCACTTCACTCATGCGCACTTTCAATAGACTCATCAAATCTGCTGTTACTGCTGTGCAGGAATCCATTTTTCTTCTAATCTCAGTGGAGGGTGCTGATTGAGATCATATATTTTCATACACACTTCTCACTTGTACCTCCAGCCCTTCCATCACATCCATCATGTCACCCAAGTCTTGGTCAGAGAACTCATCCTTAAGTGAACTAAAATGCAACTTGAAAATATTATATACAAAAAAGCAGTTTGTTATTCAAAAACTCAAATATGAACACTTTCAGTATAGTAACAAAATAGGGAATTATCTGGCAAATCAATTACAACAAAAAAAGGAAAAAGCATTAATTCCATACTTAATCCTAGAGGTGAAATTGTTTATAATCCACAAGATATTAATAGTGTATTCCAAGCCTATTACAGCAAACTTTACTCCCCCAATTACAACCCAAATTCATCAGAAATAGACATTTTCTTAGTTAGTTTAGAACATTTTTGGCAAATGCTATCACCACTGTTTCTCAAAGTCACTACAGAAATTAAAGACACCTCCACAATACCAATGCACATGAATACAGCCATTATGACACTCTTACTAAAACCAAACAAAGACCCAATCCACCCTTCTAGTTATCGTCCCTTATCACTTATTAATTCAGACTTAAAAATCATTACCAAAGCTCTAGCCACTACAACAGAGGCAGTCACTCCAATATTAATCCACCCAGATCAAACAGGTTTAATTAAAAACAAAAATGCTTCAGATAGCATCTGTACATTATTTACTTTGATTAATCTTGCACAACAAAAACAAACCAAAACCATAATTTTATCACTAGTTCCAGAGAAAGCATTTGACAAAGTTAACTGGACATTTCTCTTTTGTACATTACGCACATTTTGGTTTGGAGAGTCGTTCATCCATTGGATAAGAACACTGTACACGTCACCTAGGGCAACAATAAGTACAAACAGGGATCAGGTCACAAAGTTTCATTTCACAGCATAGTACCAGACAAGGATGCCCACTCTCACCATCTCTATTCGCCATTATCATTGAGCCTCTAGCAGCAGCTATACGACAGAACAATATAATTAGAGGAATACAAGATACTTACTCAGTATATAAAATTAGTCTTTATGCAGATGATTTATTGTTATATTCACAGGATCTCTATAATTCTCTACAGGAAACTTTACACATTATTAATACATTTTCTAAGCTCTCAAACTACACAATGAAGAAAGAAATTCTTGATAAAATGATATAGTGCTATGTTATGTATTTGCAAAACTGTTTAAATAATTGTTTAATCTGTTTGACCTTTGTAAAAGGACCCATGCACATGAAATGCTGTGTGTAAGTAGGTGTCTAAGTGCAGAGACTCAGAACAACAGGAAGTTGTGCAGATATAGACTGAGATGACTAAAAACTGTCTTCAAGAAAAGTTGTATAAGGTCTTATTGTTTTGGCTTCAGATTATCAACATTTATCAACATTATATGAAATTCTAGGATTGACATGATGATCCGCATTAGCAAATATATTTACATGCATTATAATAGTATCACATGCTTTATGATTTACTTTTGCTTTAACCGGTTCACTTGTCTTTAAGACTATAGGAGACATGTGTGGGCTGCAAGAATCAGACAGGAAACCACACAGAACAGGAAGTAGACCAGGTCGCATAGCAACGCTGGCACTCTTCCTAAATCTGCATACAACAACTAACTGTTTATAAAGACGTATGTAGGAGTGTAATGTCTAGGTCAAAAGGTCAGGATGTTGTACTTAGTCTCACAGATCAAAATCTGCCTGGCGACAAGATCACCAAATGAGGGGTCAGAACAGAACAAGGTCAAAAAAACAATCAAGGAACGAGGATGAAGGACAGCACGGATGACGTCAGATCTGCCATCCTGACTGTATTATAAATTCTTTATCCAGAGGAAACTCGGGGTTCCGGCTTCCTCCAGCAGCTATGCACTGACTTCTCTGTGTGATAGGGCTTCAGAAAGAGACGGAATCCAGAGCTCTGTATTGCTTTTCTTGAATATTGTAATAAATATCTTAAAAGACAGATTTGTCTTTGAGCATTCTTCATAAAAGGACACGCAGGACTGGTTGAGTCCAACAACAATAAACTGGAAAAAAATCCACCATACTACCACTCTCTGAGGATGCCTGGGATTCTGCAGCTCAAGACTCCTCCCCCCAATTCTGCAAAGGCAACATACAGTATCTTGGTATTATTATCTCCCCCAGACTGTCAGAACTTTTTAATCTCAACTACACCCCCCTGCTAAAAAAGATAGAAGATGATTTCAAATGCTGGTCTAATCTTTCTCTCTCACTCATCAGCCAAATAGCTACTGTCAAAATGAAAATCAACTACCTGTTTACAATGCTTCCCACAGCACCCACAGAAAAATGGTGTAAATCACTTGATTCCATAACTTCACAACTGTATTGGAAAAACAAGAAACCCAAAATTTCTCTATCTACACTCCAAAAGAAGAAATCACTAGGTGGTCTAGAAGCACCAAATTTCCAATATTACTACTGGGCAAATCAGCTACAAGATTTAGTCAAATGGATTCAGAATGACAGTTACAACAGTGCATGGATAGAATTAGAGTAAAATTACTCCAAAAATAACTCAAATGACTCAGTTGCAGACCTTCCTTTTCTACCAAACTCTATTAAGAAAATGAATCACTGTAAGAACATCACAATCCTCCCAACTCTGACAGCCTGCTGGAAAGCAAACAAAATCACTAAATCATCATTTGCACCATGTAGATACACTCCAATCTGGCACAACCCTGATTTTCAACTGCATAATAACCCTATCTATTTCCCAACATGGCAACACAAAGGAATCACTCACTTACATCACCTATTTGAAAATAACCAGTTCATATCATTTAATACACTGATCCAGAAGTACAGAGTTCAGA
>NW_018127931.1:5481270-5483576 GCF_001952655.1 Monopterus albus | reverse complement strand
ATTCTCCTGGAAATCTCATATCAGATATGTTTAGCACAAAATAGCAAAAAATATATCGATATTGGCGAGGGTTAGATATATTTTGGACGAGAAAGCACTACGTATTTTGTATTCTTCATTGATTTTACCATACTTAGAGTATGGCGTTGAAAACTGTGGAAATACATACAAAAGCTCACTTCAACCATTGTATATATTACAAAAAAGAGCGATAAGAATTGTGCATAAGATGGGGTATAGGGATCACACCAATGTAGCTTTTATACAGTCTAAATTGTTAACATTTTTTTTGATTTAGTGGGATACAAGACTGTTGTGTTTATGTATAAAGCCAGGAACAATTTATTACCTGGTGGAATTCAAAAACTATTTAATGAAAGGGAAGGGGGATACAATTTAAGGGGTCAGTTAAATTTAAAAATTCATGCTATACGTACAACCAAAAAAAGATTCTGTATTTCCATAAGTGGGGTAAAACTATGGAATAATTTAAGTGTGGACATAAAAAACAGTAAGAGAATTGATGAGTTTAAACATAAATATAAAGGTATGTGTCAATCAAGATATATGCAAGAACAGGTTTAACGATTAATCAGGTGTAACATTGTGGGTGTGGTGTAAGAATGTTAACACTATGTAATATCTCTACTTGTGTGATGTAGAAGATAATTACTAAAGTATGTCATTATGTAAGAATGTTAACAGTCTGTAATATTTTTTAGTATATCACTAGAGTGGTGTAGAACAAAATTATTTATGTAGTAATACTGCTTGCAAACCAATGATGGTAAGATGATGTTACTAGATAAGTCTAACTTCTTCCTACTCCGTTCAAGCATGTACTAGGTATAAGCAAATTGATAATGCATTTGTGGATTTGTGTGAAATTATGTGTGTTGACATATTGACTGTCGTTACATGTTTGAAAGAATAAATCAAATCAAATCAAAGCAAATCACCTGGGGCTGAGGCCACGCACATTGCCACCAACCTCTAAAAATGTAAAGCTGATTTTATTATTAGTACTGTTATCATTATTATTGGTAATTTTATTTATTTATTTTCCCTCCTTTTCCCTTTCTTCCGTTTCATAGAATGCATAAGTTGGAAATACCCACACTTCACACACTACAATCTTGTACTCTATATCCTTTTGTAATGTCATGTATCTGTTGTCTTGTCTCCCATGTTAGGTACTGTTTTGTTAATGTATTACTTTGTTTCAATTTAAAAAAAAAAAGAAAGAAAGAAACAGACCAGTTCAGCTCTATCTGCCTGCCTCATCCCTAAACTCCTGACTGCTTGCCTCATCACTGCACTTCTCACCAGCAACCACCTGACTCCCATGTCCCAGTCCACCTGGCTTCTTTCATCACAACTGACCCTCATCCTCCTCACCGGCACTCTCTTCCCCTCCAGAGAGGAGAATTGATCCCACCTAGTGATTCATCCTGCCACTGCTTGTATAGTGACTTTAGCCTTTGGCATATCTGTTCTAATAACATATTAAGACTCTTGTATCTGGGATCCTCATTCTGTACCTGTTAGCATAGACCTGACAGATTTGAATTCAGAACAGATTTTTATTTACTAGGTTCAGAAGCGTGGGTAGATGAGAAACAACAGGTATGCAGAGCTGGCACAGAACTGGAATCAATCCAGGCAGCAGCGAGGAGAAAAACACAGCAACAGCAAAAGCTAGGGAGAAGCAAACTACAGTAGGGGTAGCAGAGAGCAAGTCAGCCACGTAATGTTCTGGTAAGTCATGGAACAGACTGGTGACCAGCAAACACCAGCGCTCAGGTTAAGTAGTGGCCGACTTAGTCAGTTGACTGAAAACAGCTGTGTGGTTCATCTCCTGGTACACCCTGCCACTCCCTCTCCCTGCCTGCTTGAGAAGTCGAGGGAGTACAGGCAGCGGACCTAACATGAATATTTCAACATCAGCACCATTTATAGTACTGTCACTGTTACTCCACAAGCCAAAAATCATTCCTTTGGTTTTTGATATGTTAAAATCCAGGTTGTTATTCATACACCAATCACCAGAAGCATATCCGTGATCTGTCTCTTAATTTTTAAGGAGAGACATACAGTGCCTTGCGAAAGTATTCGGCCCCCTTGAACTTTGCGACCTTTTGCCACATTTCAGGCTTCAAACATAAAGATATAAAACTGTAATTTTTTGTGAAGAATCAACAACAAGTGGGACACAATCATGAAGTGGAACGAAATTTATTGGATATTTCAAACTTTTTTAACAAATAAAAAACTGAAAAATTGGGCATGCAAAATTATTCAGCCCC
>NW_018127931.1:5471670-5480552 GCF_001952655.1 Monopterus albus | reverse complement strand
TGATGGAGTCTGCAAAAGACCTGAGACTGGGACGGAGATTTGTCTTCCCACAAGACAATGATCCAAAACATAAAGCCAAATCTACAATGGAATGGTTCACAAATAAACATATCCAGGTGTTAGAATGGCCAAGTCAAAGTCCAGACCTGAATCCAATCGAGAATCTGTGGAAAGAACTGAAAACTGCTGTTCACAAATGCTCTCCATCCAACCTCACTGAGCTCGAGCTGTTTTGCAAGGAGGAATGGGCAAAAATTTCCGTCTCTCGATGTGCAAAACTGATAGAGATATACCCCACGTGACTCACAGCTGTAATCGCAGCAAAAGGTGGCGCTACAAAGTATTAACTTAAGGGGGCTGAATAATTTTGCACGCCCAATTTTTCAGTTTTTTATTTGTTAAAAAAGTTTGAAATATCCAATAAATTTCATTCCACTTCATGATTGTGTCCCACTTGTTATTGATTCTTCACAAAAAATTACAGTTTTATATCTTTATGTTTGAAGCCTGAAATGTGGCAAAAGGTCGCAAAGTTCAAGGGGGCCGAATACTTTCGCAAGGCACTGTAGGTACTGTGCCATCAGAGCAGATAATGATGCTTGTTGTTTTGGTCCATTGTTCATTCTAGTGAAGTGCATCATCAAAAATCTTTGTGCAATTAGTGAACTCAAATGTGAGACAGAATGTTGTTGCACACCGTTTTATGAATATTCACATTCCATCTTTTCCCTCAGCTATCAGGACACCAGTTTTTTTTGTTTGTTTTTTTGAAAACAGTACATGACTGGAATGAGTGATAGGCCTAAAAGCTAATAATCTGTTCTGGTTGAGAAAATTGAGGTCCACACATGAATATGAATGCAGTTTAATATTTCCAAACCAACTTCTGCAGTTAAGACCTCTTGGAGACGGGAGGTTGAGATTTTCAGAAGGGAATACTCCTTACCAAAGCTCCAGGAGAGAATTCATGGCAGGAATACAGAAGACAGGCTTAGATGCACCGTTAATGTATTGCTCTTTGTGCCAGCAGGCAGCGTGACAAGGTGAAAGAAGGCAGAGAACTTATTTAACTGGAGAAGATGAGCTCTAGCCCCCCTGTGGATAGCTGACATTTTCTAATAACTAACTTAACACCTTCTCCCTTCAGATTCAGCTTTGTTTTCTGTGCATTCGAAAGCAACACAGGCTGATTTATACATCTTATGTTTATCATGTGACATTAATAAAAAAAATCAAATCAAAATTTATTTGTATAGCAAAGTACTTTACACGGCAATGCAAATCCAGAGTAAAAAATATCAGAGAAATAAAACATAGGAACATAGAAACACCAAGTACACAGATTCAACAGATAAAAGGAGGAAGCATTAGACAGCACTATGTATTAAAAGCCAAAGTGAACAGATATTTTTTAACCAATGATTTAAAAGTTGTCAAGTTTGTAGATAATCTAACATTAAAAGGTAAACCATTCCACAATTTAGGAGCTGCAACAATAAAAGCACGGTCACCCCAGCGTTTATATCTGGCCCTGGGCACCTCTAATGAAAACTCGCTTGAGGATCTGAGTAATCTAGTTGGTTCGTGCCACCTCACCAACTCAGCGAGGTAAGGCAGTGCCAAACCATTAAGAGCCTTAAAAACAAAAATCAATAGCTTAAAATGAATTCTAAAATGGACTGGAAGCCAGTAAAGAGAGGCCAATTAAGAGACATTAAGAGAACATTTCTCATAGTGGCAATGGCATGCTCATTTCCAGCCATTTAATCTTGGGTACCTCTAGATTATCTTTGTATGCATCATAACTCCAAATAGTCTGTAATTATTTCCTCCTCCTGAAAACAAAAGGATAGTTTGTGAACATGCACACCTCCTGTTGCCAGTGTTGTGTTGAAACCCCTTTTTCCATCGGGATGCATTTCCCCTAACATTATCCTAACCACAACCACTGAGGGGGCGCTGCATGACACCACATTTTGAACAGAGGAAATGCATCTGGGCTCTTCCTGAAGTCCACTGTCATCTCCACTATTTTGAACGTGTTCAGCTCCAGGTTGTTGCGGCTGCACCACAGGACCAGCTGCAACCTCCCGTTTGTAGGCTGACTCATGTTGACTGCATCATCCACTGACCTGTTTTCCCGGTAGGTGAACTGCAGGGGGTCTACAATGTCCTTCAGGTGGGCCAACACCAGGCTTTCAAAGGACTTCATAACTACAGATGTCAGGGTGACAGGTCTGTAGTCGTTCAGTCCACTGATGGAGGTTTTCTTGGGGACTGGGGTGATGGTGGAACGTTTGAAGCAGGAGGGGACTTTACACAGCTCCAGTCACCTGTTGAAGATGGGGGCCAGCTGATCAGCACACACTTTCAGGCAGGAGGGGGTCACGCCATCTGGGCCTAGTGCTTTTCTGATCCTTTGTTTTTTTTTAAAAAAGGATGGGAGAAGGTGGGGGAGCTGGAGGGAAGGGCAGTGATTGTTGGGGGAGCAGCTGCTGGATCTGAGGTGGGGAGGGTGAGTGTTTGTCAAACCTACAGTAAAATGCACTCAAGTCGCCTACTAATTGACGGTCCTCCACAGCAGAGGGGGATGTTTCCTATAGCCAGTGATGTTTTTCAGGCTTCTCCACACAGATGAGGGGTCGTTGGCTGAAACCTGAGCTTTCAGCTTTTCAGAGTAGCTCCTCTTTGCTGAAAAAACATGGATATTTTAAAAAAGTACAAATGTTACAAAAAAGAAATATACAAACCGGAATGTCCCTGAAGAGCTGAACATTTTGATACCTGAATGGCTTTTCTAGCTGAAAGTATTCTGACCTTATTCAGATGTGAACATTTTCCCATTGGTCCCCACAAAGTAGGTTGAACAAGTAGGGTTTTGCATGTGTGTGTGTTTACTACACAGTATATGTAGAGAATGCAAAATATTTTATATCACCCATGTTTTTAAATTAAATAATTACCTCTTTAAAGCATATAGTAGCATTTACGGTAAGTGGCAGTGTCTGCCACTGGATTTAAATTGCCAGGAAACAATCCATGCATGTGATTCTGCAGTTTTATCTCATTGTTAACAGCCATGTTTATACTTGACTTTGTTTACACAGTATCAAAATTTTATTATCCTAAGTTACTGCTGGCACAAACGAATTATTGTACTGGAGCTGTTTAACATTAAAACTAGTGATGGCCATCTGACACTGAGGCCTCGATATATGATTTGAGCTTGGAGAGGGATCTTCCGGGAACCACCGCCTCGAGGCTTGTAAAGACACGTGACTGATGACGTCCGATGCAGAAACGGCTGGCCTGACTAACTCCTGTGACCGGTTCAGACTGTCGATACGGTGTCACGACGTGAGATCTCGTTGCGCGCATCAGTAGGTGCATAGGGGTACTATAAAACCACCCAAGATGATGCGCAACATGTGGGTTTGTCAGCGTAGTAGGTGTGTGCGTAGTTGCTGTCGGTGTGATCATTGCTGCTGGTGTGTGATCACCATAGAGACAGCTAGGAAGTGACCCCATTCTCCAACGTGGGAACACTTTCAGTTGATCGGTCCAAAGACGATGGAGAAACTTCTGTTCTTTAATAAAAATGATTGATTCTCCATCCCTTGTATTTATTCACACCCTGTCCTAGTTACATACGCACATATTACCTTCCTAGCACATCCCGTTTCCCCAAGCACGCCTTTTCCCACCTACTACACTACATACGTTCATAGACTTGACCGACTGACCAATCAATCTTTACAAACGTTTTCACATCATTCACACAAAGCCTAATTAGTCATCTCAGGTGGTGAGACGGAGTACAAAACCACAAAGTACAGACTGAGGAAAGTCATCACAGCGGCCAAGAGGCAGTACAGATAGAAGCTGAATGGCTTCTATTCTACTGCTGACTCCGGACGGATGTGGCAAGGCCTGCAGCACATGTCAGACTACAGGACCACCACCAGCATCATCAGCTCCACAGACAGCCTGCCGGATGACCTCTACAACCGCTTTGAGACCTCCAGCCACAGCACAGAGAGGAGGCACACACACACTGAGACCCCACTAACTGTCTCACCAGGCCAGGTACGCACAGTCCTGAGGAAGATCAACCCCCGCAAAGCGGCAGGACCGGACAACATCCCTGGGAGGGGTCTCAGGGCATGTGCCAGCGAGCTGGCTGATGTTCTCAAAACCATCTTCAATCTCTCCCTCAGCCACCTGCTTTAAGACCACAACCATCGTCCCCCTTCCCAAGAAGAGCCCAGTCTCCTGCCTGAACGACTACAGGCCAGTGGCACTCACCCCAATTATTATGAAGTGTTTTGAGAGAGTGGTGCTGGCCCGCATTCAGAGCAGTATACCGGACACCCTGGACCCCCTGCAGTATGCCTACCGGCCCAAAAGGGCCACCTCAGATGCCATCACGGCAGCCCTCCACTATTCTCTTTCTCACCTGGAAAATGGAGACTCCTACATCAGGATACTCTTCATTGATTACAGCTCCGCCTTCAACACAGTTGTGGTGCACACTGGGTCTGCACCCCACCCTCTGTGGCTGGCTCCTGGACTTTCTGACTGGCAGGCCCCAGACTGTCAGGATTGGCAATAGGACTTCAGCTAGCATTGTTACAAACACTGGCACCCCACAGGGATGTGTCCTCAGTCCCATCCTCTACACCCTGTTCACCCACGACTGTGTCACCTCCCACAAAGACAACATCATCCTGAAGTTCACGGATGACACCGCAGTGATAGGTCGCATCACTGGCGAGGATGAAGCAGTCTACAGGAGGGAGGTGGCTGGTCTGGTGTCATGGTGCAAGGACAATAATCTCAGCCTCAGCATGGACAAGACGAAGGAGATGATAGTGGACATGACGAAGGTAAAAAGTCCGAAACTGAGGTGAAAGAAAAACAGGAAGTAATGTCAAAATAAAAGCACAAGAACAGAAAGAGGCGGGACAGAATCATGACATAGTGAAGCCCAGAGAAGCATCAGGATGTTAGAATGGTGTAAGGAGTTTGGAGTAGAACCTCTACTCCTTGATAGCTGATCCGCAAAACATGTCTGAAAAACCGCAAAATTGATAGCTGATCCGCAAAACATGTCTGGCCATCTGATTAGATTGACTCATTGAAGCGTCCATGTGGAGGGTTTTGGGTATAACTAACCAGAAGGAGACCCTGGGGCAGACCCATAATAGGGCTGAGGCATTATACATAACATCTGGCCTGGAAATGCCTCAGAATTCCCAGAGAGACATTGGATGTTGTAGCCAGCAACAAAGATGCTGCCACCATTATCTAGACCCAAATAAGCAGCAGAAAATGGATGGAGTTTTGGATGGGTAATAAAAGCTAAAGAACAAAAGGCTATAAGTAGCTGAAATACACAGACTGGTAAGGGCAACCTATTTTGAACACAGGGCTGGTGTGATGTTATGTAGATTATACCTGCCTTAATAAGGTACTATGGTTTACTTCACCCAAATTTTAAAATATCAACTGCTTTCTCCAAATTGAACTGCAATAAAAATGAAAGTCAGGCCTATAGAAATTGTCAACATAGTAGCTCACAACACCAAACCTAAAGTGAAAACCTAAAATAGGCAGATTCACAGTAAAATTATTGTAGCATGTTAAATGGGACCAAAATAACTGTGTGTATGTGCATATGCACTGTAATCCTTTTCCACTTAGAGACAACAATCCTCTTCACTGCAACTCATCTATGACTCTTTGCAGATTATAATGCAATATGGCAGGAGATAAACGTTGCTGTCTATAAAAATCCTAAAGCCACCACATGGTCGAAGTCACAGCACATCAGATGGACACACACACTGAACAGCAGGGACTGTGCGAGGCTGGAAGGATCGAATCCAGATGGTACATTTCTTTGTGAATTGGCACTGAGAATTCTAATTATTATTCATCTGAAGAGAGGCTCCTCTTTGACTCTGATAGCATTGCCTGACACGGCCCCAGGCAAGGCCAAGACTGACCCTGAAAACACTTCAAAAAGCACAGGAAAACAACAGTGCATGTGTCTGTATCTTCATGCTGGAGATAGAAAACACACAGACACTCTGGCCTGACAATTACACTAAGACTTATTTAAAAAAACATGAACATCAGCATTGGTGAGTCTAAACATACTGGTATCAACTTCCAACACCTTCTGGTTGAATATGCACACAAAAAACTAACACAAAAATACCCCTACACATACAGTATGTACACATTTGAATAAGCACGCACACACACACACACACACACAAAACAGTCACATGCTGGGTCTGAAACAGCAGCACATAATGTCACTTAGTGAATGAAGCTTTTATAGTCCGCTGTCTTTTTATGGTGTTGACTATGCTGCTCTTTAGTGCCTTTGTTCACTTACACTATGCAAAACACTGTTTAGTATAAAAAAAATATTGTGTAAGCTGTGATGCAAACATGCTGTACAGTGTGCAATTTTGGGACGATTTTATATAGACTATAAATGTAATTATCAACAGTTTTTAACACAATGAATATATTCGTATGTGTTGAATGTGTATTCTAGTATCACATTTCAACATATTATGTTTCAGTCGAGCTATAAAGCCAGAGCGCCTGCTGGGTCCAATATATTTCCCCACTTTGAATTCCCATTTCAAATTTTTCTTTTAATTATCTCTCCAGCATAAAAATGTGGGACTCTCCAGAATAATGTAACAGTACTTCAAGTTCATGTTGTGGCCACAAATTTTTATTTTTCCGAATTGTTTCTAAGAATTTATGTCATTTAAGAAGTCAGTCAGTCAGATGCATGTATCAGAACTAGGAAAGCAACAGTACCAAATAGTCATGGTTTGATATTACCATGATAAATAAAAGGGATTTTTACAAAATAAATTTGTTTTTTGTATGATTTTTCTTTTAACTTAGTGCTCCTGATTTCCTTCTTTATTAAAACATGTTAGCCATGACCTAAGCATATTCAAAAAATTGGCATGAACTGTCTTTAGCAGTGAAAGAATGAACTGTTTGTAGCAGCCCTTTTTAAATAAAACAATATTGGATTTTGTAAACAAAACAAGTCACAGTCACAGTGGTCTATTGCTGGATATCGCCAACTCACACAGCCACTGGGAATTTACTGGTTTCATACCACTGGAGCTACAACTCATTATCCGCTCCCGCAACAACAACAACGGCAGCCACCACTATCACCCTCAGGGAGCCCCTGGAGCACCAGGCACAAGCGAGCAGGCTGAAATCAGGAGAGCTACCTGGAGACGCAAGTGGGGCAAGCGAGGAGGACTCCATGCTAGGCTAAAAGTTTGCGCTACCCGACTGCCATTACCCAGCCTCCTCCTAGCTAATGTAAGTCTCTGGAAAACAAACTGGACAAGCTAAGAGCTAGGATTACAACTCGACGGGAAATCAGAGAATGCTGTGCTCTAATTCTTGGCTTTCTGATAAAATTCCAGACTCCACAATTCAGCTAGAGACCCACTTTGTATATCGAAGAGACCACACTGCTGCTTCGGGGAAAGTAAAAGGAGGCGGTGTGTGTGTGTTTATCAATAACTTGTGGTGTGATGTACAGATTGTTTATAAGCACTGTTCGCCAGATGTGGAGTTTTTATTGCTGAAATGCCAGCCCTATTATAAAGCCAGAGAGCACAGTGCCATGTTTCTGGTTTGGTGTGTATATGCTCCAAGTTTAGCCTTTCATACAGGCTGCCCTATTGGTCGAAGTCATTAGTGCAGTTTGCAGCTGAAAGGAAAGAGCTGCAGACACTGAAGCCTGAAAAAAGTACTTGGGAAATAAAAGGATAACACTTCTTTTCACTCTTGACCTCAGTGTTTCTATGCTCCTAGCTACAGTCTTACAAACCACTGCTGTTTGACTCAGTTTAGTCTTTGTAGCCTTCTATTTTATTAAGCACAATTAAGTAGATGCAAACCATATGATCTTCCTAATATTTCATTTGCTTATGCAGCGACAGACTGGGATGTGTTTAAAGCTGGTTGATCCTCAGAGGACTTTTCTGTCAACGTACAGGATTATGCTGAGTATGTGACCGGATACATTAGTACCTGTATCAACAACATTGTGCCTACCAAGTCATGAGGTTTCCCAACCAGAAGCCCTGGATAAACAGTCAGGTACGCCACATGCTACGTGCTCGCTCTCATGCATTCAGATCAGGCGATGAGATGGAGTATTGTGGTATTTTAATATTAGTTACAATCCTTGTCTTCTTATTTTATCATGATGCTACAATTCTGGAATATTCTGCATTTGGAATTTTAATAATTAGCAATATCCAGTATGGACACCCAGTGGGAAATCAATATTAACTTTTCTACAGATGGACTAATAGATGTGTGGGATAACATGAGGTGTGGTAGGCATCTGAAGTTGTCATCCCTTGTATGTTTTAGTGCCAATCCTTAGACCTTCTCTGCTGTCTCACCTTGAGAGACACAAATCCCCTCAGAGCTCTTGGAGGACGTGACAGTCCATGACGGGGTCAGAGTGACTGTGCAGAGCAGTCTGAAAACATCTGACTTACATAATGTCCTCAGTCAAATGTCAGCCTCCAAATGCTGTGCAATGTCTCCACCTGGTGGAGATTAGTGAGGGCAGCGGGTGCGGAGACAGTATTTGAACATGTTTTGAAAATGTAGGTTTATTTGCTTTTTTGTTATGAGGTCAATCAGCCAGATCAGTACCTTTCTGTATGCTAAATATCAAGGCACAAGTGTGAAGCCTGACGGACAACATTAAAACATACTGTATCTCAGTACGGTGCAGCCTGTTGCTTAATGAAAACTGTTTGGCACCTAGCAGTTTTCACGAGTCAAGAATAAAGTCCAGCTTT
>NW_018127931.1:5470939-5471558 GCF_001952655.1 Monopterus albus | reverse complement strand
GGACAGCAAAGTAAGAATTTCATTGTACAGGGAAACATGTTTCCTAACTGTGCATATGACAAATAAACACTTTGACCTTGACCTTGACCATCAGTCTTTAATACCCCTAGGTAGGTTTAATGTTTTCTGTTTGGTGGCTGTGCAGACCAGTGAGGGGTTCAGTGTTACTGGACCAGTTGAAGCAGGTACCATTTGGGCTTGGCACACCAGAACAAGGAGAAGATGATGCCAAAATACACTACTCAACTCAACTCAACTTTATTTATATAGCACTTTACCACAGCACAGCTGACCAAAGTGCTTAACATACCATACAAATCTAAAATCATCACATAAAAAACTATAAACAATAAAACAAACACTAACACTACAGACAGAGTCTCATTCCTGGCCAAATGCCAATGAATACAAGTGGGTCTTCAAATAAGACTTAAAAATAGACAGGGAGGGGGCCTGCCTAATATAAAGCGGCAAGGCATTCCACAGTTTTGGACCAACCACAGCAAAGACTCTATCCCCCCTAGTTTTCCGTCTGGCCCTTGGTGCCTCCAGAAGAAGCTGATCTGCTGATCTGAGGCACCGCGACGGATTATACGGACGCAAAAGTTCCACAAGATAA
>NW_018127931.1:5468890-5470627 GCF_001952655.1 Monopterus albus | reverse complement strand
GGCAGCATTCTGGACCCTCTGGAGGCGGGCAAGACCCGATTGACTGACTCCAGCATACAGTGCATTACAGTAATCCATACGAGATGTAATAAACGCATGGATCACTGTCTCCAAATGCTGCCGCAACAAAAAGGGCTTTAGTTTCACTAACTGCCTTAAATAGAAAAAAACAGATTTTACAACTGCATTTATCTGGCTCTCCATTTTCAAATCGGAGTCTATTTTAACACCCAAATCAGTGACCACCGGTCGCACATAATGCCCCAAGAAACCTAAGTCTACAGGAGGAGGGTCACCAGATGTATTCTGGCCAAACACTATAACCTCAGTTTTAGCATCATTTAACTTTGAACAATTTAACGACATCCAGCCCTTAATATCGGCAAGACATGCTAAAAACGGTTGAATCGAGTAGGTGTCCCTCTTACTCAGTGGCATAATAATGACTAGTTAAGTCAAGTCAAGAATCTTTATTGTCATGCATACCACAACGAAATTTCTTCCGGCCGCGCTCTGCTTAAAAAACATATTATTTACAAAAATAACACAAAAATTGTACAAGTCAATATAAAAATATGAACAGATAAAAATGAAAATGTATGGGACCTAATCACGTCAACAGCATATTAGCAGCAGAAAAATATAGTCACATTCTAAAGTGCAGCTCAGTGCAGATCTGTCTGTATGAAGAGGTGTGAGCATGTGCATGCATCTGCAGGAGTCCAGTATTCTATCTGTATCTGTCCATGGGGGTGAGGTTGTGTGTGTGTGTGTGTGTACCTAGAGGTTAGGGGGGTGATTGATCTCACAGCTCTGGGGAAGAAGCTGTGTCTCAGTTTGTTTGTTTTAGCCTTTATGTATCTGTACCTTTTCCTGGAGGGAAGAGGCACAAACAGACTGTTGCCTGGGTGGGTGGGGTCTGCAGCAATCCATCTGGCCCCCCTCTGGATCCGGTCAGTGTATAGTGAGTCCACATCCAGAAGAACGATGCCCTGAGCTGTTCTCACCACCCGGGTCAAGTCCTTTCTGTCCTGTGCAGTGCAGCTCCCGCACCACACTGTCGCACCGAGACAGAGGATGCTCTCTATTGTCACTCTGTAGAAGTTTGCAAGCAGTTGAGAGGAGAAACCAGCGCGTCTCAGCTTCCTGAGGAAGAAAAGCCTTTGCTGGGCTTTCTTCACCAAGTAGGATGTGTTCAGAGACCAGGTCAGGTCAGATGTGATGTGGATGCCCAGGAACTTGATGTTATCCACTTGCTCTACCACCTCCCCTTGTATGAGAAGAGGAGCATGTTTTGTCTTCCTGGACCTCCTATAATCCACAATGACCTCCTTAGTCTTGTTGGTGTTCAGGACAAGATTGTTATCTGAACACCACCTTGTCAGGTGCTGGATCTCCTCTCTGTAGTGAGTCTCATCATTGTCTGAGATGAGACCAACTACGGTGGTGTCGTTTGTGAACTTCACAACTGTGTTTGTGGAGTGAATGGCATCACAGTCATGGGTAAACAAAGTGAAGAGAATTGGGCTGAGCACGCAGCCCTGTGGTGTGCCTGTGGTCAGGACCAGTGTGGATGATATGCAGCTTCCGATTCTCACCACTTGAGGCCTGTTAGTGAGGAAGTCCTTAATCCAATGACACATCATTGCAGGCATTCCCAGATTGTGCAGTTTCAGTGCCAGTTTCTCTGGGATTACAGTATTAAATGCCGAACTGAAGCCAACAAATAGCAACCTA
>NW_018127931.1:5467744-5468569 GCF_001952655.1 Monopterus albus | reverse complement strand
CCTTGGCGGAAATGTTTCCGGCGGCGGGGCCGGCGTAGTGGGCAGTTGGTGAGACTAAAGGCTCATCTTACATACTCATCGTCTAGCTCCTGGAGGGGCTGGAGACCATATCCCGGGTTTATGGTGCTGCGGTGGTTAATGGATCCTAACCATGGCTATCTGGTGTCTATTGTGGGTGGTGACGAGGGCCCGTGGCCCAGTGGGCCTTGTCTCTCTTGGCTTCACCGGTGTGGTGTGGATCTTTGTGCTTTGAAGCCACTTCGACCGGTTTCGCAACCGGTGGTGCCTCAACCCGGGATCTGGCAAGGTTTGATGGCCTGGTGAATGTCCGCTCGCTGAGGAATAAAACCTTTATTTTAAGGGACTTGTTTAACTCTATGGATTTGGATTTTCTCTTTCTCACAGAGACTTGGGTGGATGCCGGGGATTTTAATGCTTTTACGGACCTCTTGCCAGCGGGTTGTTCGTTTTTTAGCTCTCCACGCTTGTCAGGCCGTGGTGGAGGGACAGCGTGTGTTTTTAAAGCAACCTTTTTTTGTAGGCAGTGCACTTTACCTCTGCCTACGTTTTCTAGTTTTGAAATGACTTTACTTGAGGTGGGTCATTCGGATCCTGTACTGTGTGCTGTCATTTATATGCCACCGAGATATAACAAGGACTTTTTGAATGACTTTGCAGATTTTATGGTTGGCGTTAGACCTCATTATGATCGTTTTCTTATATTGGGTGATTTTAATATACATGTGCGTTGCCCCGATAAACTACTGGTGAGGGAATTTTTAACTATTATTGATGCTTTTGAACTGGTGCAGTGCGTGTCTGGTT
>NW_018127931.1:5457017-5467351 GCF_001952655.1 Monopterus albus | reverse complement strand
GGACTGTTGGCGCAATTATCAGAGGACTGTGGAAGAAGCTAAGCGAGAGTATTTGTCCAGTATTGTTGTAGCTAATAGTCATGATTCACGTGTATTATACAGAACAATCGGGATGGTGTTAAATCCCCTGCAGCCTATCTGTCTGGAAGCAACGGTTGAACTATGTAATAAGTTTTTAGTTTATTTTAATGAGAAGGTTGCTACTACAAAGGCCACTGTGGTAGGGTTAGTGTCCGATCCTTCAGTCTTTACTCCTTGTTTGACTACTTTTGATGTTTTTGAGCAGGTAACTCTGACTTTTTTGGAGGGAGTGGTTGCCCAGGCTAAGCCATCTGGCTCCCCTCGAGATGTCGTTTCTCCGGCTTTATTTAAGGAAGTCTTCCCATGTATTGGAGGCACGGTTTTGGAAATTATTAATAGTAGTTTATCTTCTGGTGTTGTGCCTTTGGCCACTGATGCGGGTGAATATGTGATTCTTGTCCTGCTGGACTTGACTGCCGCCTTTGACATGGTTGACCATGACATTTTAATATCTCGGCTTCAAGATTTAGTGGGCATTCGTGGTGCTGCCCTAGCGTGGTTTAAGTCATATTTATTGGGTAGATTGGTGTCTGTTGGTTTGGCAAATGTTGAATCCGTGACAACCCCTTTGTTATCTGGGGTCCCACAAGGCTCAATTTTGGGGCCTCTGCTTTTTTCACTGTATTTACTTCCCCTTGGTTCTATTTTTAAGAAACATGGGGTCTCTTTTCATTGCTATGCTGATGACGTCCAGATTATTATGCCACTGAGTAAGAAGGACACCTACTCGATTCAACCGATTTTAGCGTGTCTTGCTGATATTAAGGGCTGGATGTCTCTAAGTCGTTTAAAGTTAAATGATGCTAAAACTGAAGTTATAGTGTTTGGCCCGAATACGTCTTGGCGACCTTCCCCCGGTAGACTTAGGTTTCTTGGGGCAGTATGTGCAACCGGTGAGCACGGACTTATGTGTTAAAATAGACTCCAACTTGACAATGGAAAGCCAGATAAATGCGGTCATAAAATCAGGCTTTTTTTAATCTTAGGCAGTTAGTGAAAGTAAAGCTCTTTTTGTTACGGCAGCATTTTGAGCCGGTGATGAAAATGGAGAGCCAGATAAATGCGGTTGTAAAATCTGTTTTTTTCTATTTAAGGCAATTAGTAAAAGTAAAACCCTATTTGTTGCGGCAGCATTTTGAGACAGTGATCCATGCGTTTATTACATCTCATATGGATTACTGTAATGCACTGTATGCTGGAGTCAGTCAATCGGGTCTTGCCCGCCTCCAGAGGGTCCAGAATGCTGCCGCTCGGTTATTGGTTGGGGGGCATAAGAGGGACCACATAACGCCAGTACTGGCATCTCTCCATTGGCTTCCGGTGCGTTTTATGGTTCGTTTTAAGATTCTTTTATTTGTTTATAAATCCTTAAATGGGCTGGCACCATCTTACCTTGTGGAACTTTTGGGTCCAAACCTGTGGAATGCTTTGCCGCTTTATATTAGGCAGGCCCCCTCACTGTCTACTTTTAAGTCATATTTGAAGACCTACTTGTATTCATTGGCGTTTGGCCAGGAATGAGACTGTCTGTAGTGTTAGTTTGTTTTATTGTTTATAGTTTTTTGTGTGATGATTTTAGATTTGCATGGTATGTTAAGCACTTTGGTCAGCTGTGCTGTGGTAAAGCGCTATATAAATAAAGTTGAGTTGAGTTGAGTTGAGCATCCTCTCTGTTGATCGGTTCTCTCTGTAGGAGAACTGATGGCTGCCAGCTGATCCGCACATAGCTTCAGAACCCGTCCTGACACCCTGTCTGGCCCTGCGGCTTTGTCGGTGTTGATCCTCCTCAGGGTGGAGCTCACCTGGTGTAGTTGCAGGACGAGAGGCTGCTGCTGTTCCTCAAGCTGAGGGAGATGTACATTTTCTCTGCTGCCAGGTGTATCGAAGCGTGCAAAGAAACTATTCAGGGTGGTATCATGGCTGACCTGCTGGTTGCCTCTATAGTCTGTTATTGTTATGATGCCTCTCCACATACTCTGTGTGTTGTTATTCATAAAGTGCCCCTCAATGTGCTGTTTAGAACAACAACAAGAAGCCACATAAAGGTAAGATTTGTGCTTTACATGAGGTGTTTTTCAAACATTATAGTCTACTTTTTCCAAGAGAAAAGACCTTAAAGAGAGAGAGTGGTAAAGACTGTGGAGAAGATCACCAGGACTCCACTGCCATCTCTGCAGAGCATTTACCACCGCAGGGTGCGTAGGAAAGCTGCCTTCATCCTCAAGGACCCCACCCCCAGCATGGACTGTTCATACCCCTACCCTCCAGTCGGAGATTCAGAAGTGTGAAATCCATTCATCTCATTTCTTGAAACAAAAAATCTGAAATGCTGCCACACTGTAGCTCTAAAAGTCAACGATGGAGGATCAGCTATGTCAGTTTTAGGTTTTGTGACCTGAACACAGTTATAAATGTGAACTAACCATATGTAATATCCTGGTAGACACCATTACAATCCCATGACAGTATCAAGACATTTTTCTATTACAAATATTGTTACAACCCTAATCAGAGCTGTAGCTTTTTCAAAAAACACAGTTGTTGTTGCTAAATTTGCTTAAAAATGAGCAGATGTATAGGGAATGTTCAACATTTTCCAACAGAGTGTTAGAGAAAAAAAGACTGAATCAGTCTTATGTCTGTCTGTTAAGTAAAAAACTTGACCTAGGAGGTAATTAGTTTAGCTTAGATTAAAGACTGGAAGCAGCCACCCTACATACCAATCTACTCATACCTCTGAAGCTCACTAACTAAAAAGTTGACTTGTTTACTTAAACAGTACACAAACAAAATTATGGGATGTACTTCTTCCATAACTATTTCTTGTGTGCTGTCACTGTGAGTTTTCCAGTATTAACGGTTTGTGCTTCAGCTTCCAAACCATGGTGGTACTGTGGTATAAACAGAGAGATTGATGATTAGAACATGTCTAAATCAAGAGAAAAGTCAAGGGCATGACAAAAGGTGGTATTAAAAAAGGGCACGGTTATCCATCCAATTAAATTTATAACCTGCATTAAGCACATTTGGCATTCTGGGTTGCAGAAATTGAAAAATGGGGGACGTGTGTCCTCAGGCGTGCCCCTCCAACACACACATAGACTCTACTCTTCAATCAAAGCACAGGCAGCTGTAAGCACATTTTAAGGGACGTCATTATGCAAGGAAAATGTCATTAGCAATTTTACAATTTCATGCATCGATGCCACTAACATGTTTCTGCAAGATGGCAGGGTACCGAAGAAAGGTACAGGCCCCAAAGTCTGAAAGCAAAGCAGTGAAGTGCAAAAAGTGAATTTTCTGCAGCAGACTACTCCTCCCCTCCACCAATATAACATATTTTTCAGCATGATGCCACCAACTACCTAAAATTCTTGTTGAAATAAAGTCATTAACTTTTTAAAACCAATACTTGAAAAATAATTTTATACAGTGTGGAAGGACAATGATGTGCATGTTCTGAGTGTGTCTCAGTACCTTCCATCATTCCATGAAGAGGTAAGACTGTTACATGAGTAGCTGGATAATCAGACAGGTTGTCAACAAACCCCTAAATTGGCAACTTCTTTGGAAGAGTAAATTAAGGCAAACAGCAGAATTACTGCCTAAACTGTCTTTTTTAAACATGCCTCACAGTT
Source organism: Monopterus albus (assembly GCF_001952655.1). Classification (NCBI taxonomy): domain Eukaryota; kingdom Metazoa; phylum Chordata; class Actinopteri; order Synbranchiformes; family Synbranchidae; genus Monopterus; species Monopterus albus. The sequence continues at coordinate 5,463,632 of NW_018127931.1, read as the reverse complement.
CACAAACAAGTAGCCCAGTTAACTCTATCCTCAGCATCATCTACTCTCACCCCAGTTAACTTCATGTCCTCTTTCAGCACATCCATATATCTTCTCTTTGGCCTTCCTCTTGACCTCTTGCCTGGCAGCTCCATCTCCAACATCCTTCTACCAATATAACCACTATCCCTCCTCTGCACATGTCCAAACCATCTCAATCTGGCCTCTCTGACCTTGTCCCCAAAACAGCCGACCTGAGCTGTCCCTCTGATGTGCTCATTCCTAATCCTGTCCATCCTGGTCCCTCCTAAAGAGAACCTCAACATCCTCATCTCTGCTACCTCCATCTGTGCCTCTTGTCTTTTCCTCACTGCTACAGTCTCTAACCCATACAGCATTGTTTGACTTTTTCCACAGATGATACATGGCAGAACTCAACCAAATACAATCTACATATAAAGTTGTGTTTCTATTGTCATTTGTTTGTCATCTTCCATGTGTTGTCTCCAGTATTATCTCCATCCCCTCTTAATACTGTACATCTATAATAACTTACTACCCCAACATCATCGAGAACCTTTTGTATACTGTTTATATATTTATAATACTACAAAAGTAGAAGCATTGTATATGAGTGTCAAACTGTGGGCAGGGGACATGGATGATTCTCTCTACACACAAAGCCAGCCTCTGCCAGAGTTAGCAGATTAAAAAAGGTTATAATTAAGCCACACCCTCAAAGACATCTTGGAGAAATCAATCATGCTGTCAAGCACTGTCTTTCAAAAGAGAACACCGTAGGATAATTGAGAAGAACTGAATGGGTACAGTAGGGACACTTTTGACTAGCAGAAATACATTAAACAAAATACAGGAAAGCTTTGTGTGAAGGGAACATGGTGCTCTGACTGAAATTAGTGGCCTCAAGTTTTAATGGCGCTGCTATGTTATGAAGCTGTGATCTATCTATTAAATCTTCATAATCAGTTATGAAAATCAAAAATGTTATGTGCTGATGTATGTGGTTAACTTGCAGATTTCAGCGATGTATTTTTTCTTTTTTTTTTTGTTATTTTTTATTTATTTATTGTTTAACTCTTGTCCAATCTACACCTGCAGTTGTTTCAGCTCAGGATCAACAATGATCATCATATATACAGTATTTCAACCTGCAAAGTGAAGGTCATGTGACATACAGACAGCCAAAGGCATCAAACTTGCTGGCAGATGGTTTTTCAATAGACTTGATGACTAGCTGATCAGGAAACTGATCATTGAAAGAGTACATAACAGAACTTTTCATAAAAATCTGAAAACCTGCTGCATATAGAAAGGGTGCTCAGTTCTTTCACCTATATTTTGTTTTGTCAAAGTAGCTTTTATGTGTGACTTAAATTTAATCAGCACAGTAGTGGTCAGTCTGCATTAAACATGCAAGTACATTATAGTAACTTGCCAGCAGTACCACTAGCTCCTTTACACCAATGATCACAAGGTCTTGCCTTGAGGATTATGGGTACATCTCATGTCTCTTATAAGTGATCCTCAGTCGTTGAAGTCTTTTGGACTCTGAAAACTGAGAAACAAGCAGGCTGCTGGAGGAGCTATTACTGAGTATACACAACACCATCCTTCACGGACATTTTTGTCAGTTGTCAGACCCCTTTATCAGAAATCCGTTGGTGATTGGACACTTCAGATGAAATATCTGAGGAAAGGATGTCTCATGTCATTAATAATGTGTTTCCCAAGTCCTCTCTCTTCATATGTTCCTCACATCTTCATGTTTTCCTTGCATCTTACCTGGGCGGGACTAAGACAAGGAAAAGATACAAGTGAGGGAAACAATGGTGCTTAAGAGAGACTTGAGATATACCATAGGTGTATTCCAATGCACTTATTTTATCATCTTACATGAGCAGGAATCTCCAAAGCTAAATGGCTAAAAGCAAAGTGCACTCTGGCTAACTGATCTGATGTCTCATGAAAACCATCGTTACGGGCTATTAGTTACCAAACTAAAATCTACAACTTAAAGCAATCAATAGTTGTTTTCCCTCTCCATATGTGTGATTAAATCCCAGGATTTATATCTAGAATCAATCAGAATAACAATCTCTACCATCGCTAACCACAGATGGTGTAGTTACTCATTCATCAAATTGGGACATCACACATGCCCAGCCCGGATTGGGGTACCAACACACATACCCAGCCCAAATTGGGACGTCACACACACATACCCAGCCCAAATTGGGACGTCACACACACATACCCAGCCCAAATTGGGACGTCACACACACATACCCAGCCCAAATTGGGACGTCACACACACATACCCAGCCCAAATTGGGACGTCACACACACATACCCAGCCCAAATTGGGACGTCACACACACATACCCAGCCCAAATTGGGACGTCACCATACCATACCATACCATACCATACCATACCATACATTGTATAAACAACCGAGACAGACCAAAGTGCTGTACAGTATGATTAACAAAATACGTTCAAAATAAACACAACTTACAAGGACATACAGGGTACATACAGATCTACATCCGACACCACGCTGCAACTAGAGATGATGAACAGGGAAGGAAATAAGAGGCAACAACAATAAAATATAAACAGAAAAGACCTTCTCTGCCAGGGGATGGAAGGAGCGAGGAAGACATCATCATCATCTTTGAGTACTGTACAGCACTGAAATGGCAGAGAAAAACAAGGCAGCAAAAAAAATTACAATAAAAACATTACACATATGCCAGAACTGCCTGTTCCTTCAGCCCTGGCACTACTGCATCATCTGCTCATCCTGGCACGTCCACATTTCTGGGTGGGGTGTGGGAGGTTAAGTGGGTAAATAACTTGCAGTCCAAAACGGGAAAAGGCTTAAACGTCCGGTGACAGGGAACACAGATAGACAGACACAGCTGAGCCAGCATCCAGGGAAAGTCGAGCGTAAATTATTAACAGGCGCTCAGTCTAATAAAGTAAAGATGAGCCACTTGGCTCACTGGAGCAGAAAACCATGCTTGTTTGGACTGCTTCACTAAGGCCCCACACCAGGTTACAGTGTCAACAAGAATAATCTGTGGTACTGGGCTCTGTGTTGATTTTTGGATTCACTGCACACTACTAACTCCTCTGTCTCAGTGTAAGTGTCACATTTTCTTTCAGCTGGTTTCTCACAATCAGCAGAACCTCAGCTGACTTACTGACCACATGTTTACTGCACATTGGGCACGGGACACTTTCTGCCTTTTCCATATGTCAGTAATGTACCACAAAGGAAGTTTAAGCAAGTACTACAGTACTATTCATGTGTCATCTGCACAGTTGGAAAAGGAAAGCTCCAACATGCACCTCTGCTCCTGGGACAGCTACAGGCCTCCCGGAAATGCATCCCTCCTTCTTTTGGATGATGAACCCAGCCACCTCAGTCCCAGTTCACAGCGAGTCCCAGTTACCCTGCCTATTGTGAAGAGTCCCCAGGGCGTTTTCCCATCCAACTTCTAAAATCATGCCAATCTGTGTCAAACATTCAGGGATTTGAACTACAGGAGACAGTTTTCTCTGTGTTGTTTTCTCCCTTGCACTAGTCTATTAGCATGACTGACTAACAGCATGTGAATATATCAACTTAGACATAACTGTACACAACCAGGATGAAGAAGACACAGGCCAGAACAAATATTAAAATAGGCAAAAAGTAGACTAAAATTTGACTAAAACTAATATTCATTGTTGTCAAAAGAGATTAAAACTAAATCAAATTCAGGTGTCAAAATTAACACTGATAGAAAGCACCGGGGTTTGTGGGAAATATGGATGAATAGGCACCAGGAAAAGCTAAGCCTTATTTTTTTCTATCAATTAAAACAAAGCAACAAAATTGTTTAGCACTGAATCAGTGTTAAACCGTATAGCCACCTACTCCCCTGCCATGTCCAAGGCTTACACCAAATAGCTCGTCAGAAATAAAAACCTCACAGGATGTAAGGCCATCTGTCCACTATGAATCAATGTTTCAGCAAACATTATTCACTTCTTCAAGATAAATCCACAGTAAACAGGTAAATCAAAGCAATGAGCTCAAGGGGCAGCACATGAGTGGGTAATATGGACAAATAACTCAAATCGTCAAATCATTATTTTATGTTTAAAGTTTCACTAAGGTGATGCAGCTTAGTCATGTTAAAATTGTCAAAGTTTTCAGAGGTCTCACACTGAGGAAGATTTAGTTATAAGTGATACAATAATTGGGCTCTTAATAACATAACACACAGACAATACTGTATGTGCAGCTCCGCTTGTCCTGAAGCTACAGCTGACTGAAGACGGTGAACTGATGTCTGTGCATCCTCCAGAAACATATGCACTACCCGTTGCACTAAACTGTTCTGGGTTGGGTTTACACATCCCACATACAGTAGCTTTTCATACTAATTGTACAAGTTTCCCATGAGGACAGGTTGGAACCTTTGGAGCTACAATGTAGAGTGAATCAAATAGCTATGGCTTAACGGTTAATGTTAAGTAAAAACAATAAACATAATATCAGTATCAGCATGCCTATACTATGCAGACGTGTTAAAATGACCATCATATTGTTAATAGCAGTCTAACTAATGAGCAGATTAATGTAAAATATCATTTGATGAACTCCAGGCAGCACTGATCAGCGCCCATGTGCGTTATATGAACAGCTACAATCCACCAAGTCAACAGAAAGAACGTAATCATATCTCCCATGAGTGTAAACTGCGGTGCAAACACATGCAAAGCTTTATTTTTTCGCCTCAGCGTCAGCGCACACATATCATCTTTATAATCATAATTGCCTATTCCTTCATTTCCACCCAAATTTGAGAGGAGAATTGCACGGGAATAAGGCGCTCTTACCGGGCTCCTCTGCACTATCATGATGGTTTAAGATACCGACCGGCTCTTCTCCATCACCGTGACGCTCCATTGGGTTTAAAAAGGCGCTCGGGGTTCCTGCGGAGACTCCAACCAGATCTGCTGGGTTTCCCTCCCTGACTCCGTGGCTTCACAACCACGCGCGCTGTTGCATGAAAACGATGGACGGAGCGCTACCACTTTTTTTTTGTTTGGAAAGCTGATAGATCACTGCCAAACTGTTCCCTGTCTGATTTCTTCCAAAGAAACCAGGTGTATCTGTCCAGTGGTGACTGTATCTACACAGATGACTTATTCTGGGGTGATTTCAAATGCTATTTCAGGTGTAGACAGATGTGCCTAAATCATTGCACTATCTGAGTGAGACTATCCTGTGCTAAATGCTGTAATGCTAAGCGCAGTCTTACGCGCAGGGAAGCTCAGAGAGAATCGTGCCAAAACGGTCGAGAAATGATGTTGCATTCAATTCCCTCGGGAAAAGGGGAAATGGCAGGTTCCTGCTTATCTGCTCACAACTCCGAGCAGTTTTATGACCAAGTTTGCAATAAAAAAAATAGTTTATAAAATTCAGCTGTATATGGAGGTATAATTTGTTTGAACTCAGCTTGTGGTTAAGATTTTACAGCAGTATAGCATCCTGCAAAAATGGTATAGTGCTGTAAGCCTATTTTGTAGCTTTACCAGTGTTTGTGTAAAGTAATTAGATCTATTTCTAACTTATAATTCTTGATCTATTTGATTTAGTTACAGTAGGACTTACATTATTCTGATCAGTGGTTTTGACTGATCATAAACTTCTCCTAAAGATTACTATAAGATTAGTCCCAGTTTTTCCTGTCATGTAAAAGCTGGACTCACAGCCATGGATTCAAAAAAACGACCTGGCAGTTTTTCAAAAACCAAAATTTGCTCTTCTAACCATTTTCGTCAAAATAATTGTCCATTCATTGCACACACACACACACACACACACACAAAGATTTACAGCCCAAATGCTACTTATCTATTCCAAAGGTGGCAGCCAGAAATTTGATCTACTTGCTCAATTTGTACACCATGAACCAAAATTTTAAATATAGCCACTTAATTTGGTAAATATTAATCAATTGTTTCCAATCTTTATATTTTTTCATTCATTCATTCATCTTCTATGCCGCTCAGTCCCAAACGAGGTGTAACCAATTCCAGCCAGCAATCGGGCGAAGGCAGGGTACACCCTGGACAGGTCGCCAGTCCATCGCAGGGCCAACATGCAGACGAACAACCACTCTCACACACACATTCAATTTAGAGACACCAGTCAACCTAAGCCACATGTCTTTGGCCTGTGGGAGGAAGCCAGGGTACCCGAAGAAAACCCACACAAGTGCAGGGTGAACATGCAAACCCCACACAGAACAGTTGCGAACCTGGAACCTTCTTGCTGTAGGCCAAACCACAACAAAAGTCATCTCAGGACACTTTACAAAGTAAGGTCTAGACCTTACTGTTATCACTATTATTACAGAGCGAAAACCCAACAAATCCCCCTTGAGCAAGCACTTGTGGAAAGTGGGGAGGAAAAACTCCCTTTAACAGAAGAAACCTTCGACAGACCCCGACTCTTTGTAGGCGGCCTTCTGCCTCGACCGGTTGGGGTGAGTGGATAGAGGAGAGAGAAAAGAAGAAAAGCAACAAGACACAACAAACAATCAAACACTGG
>NW_018127931.1:5438596-5456979 GCF_001952655.1 Monopterus albus | reverse complement strand
TAGAGCTCCAGGGCCAGGGCAACCTGCAGAAAGGTACAGGGAGAGAGAGAGGACACACTACGGGAGAGAGGAGACACACAGTTAGTGATGTGTAATGGTGGCATATAGAAGCATAGAGACAGAGGAAAGGAGAGGGGAGGAGAGGAGAGAAACTCATTATGTCATCTTTGGGTCTCCTTTGTTTCCAGTAAGCAGGTTCCCTGAACTGAGGATTCACGATTTCTACATCTAGACTGAAATAGTTTTATGGACTATAACCCTCTGCTGTCCTAATCTAACTGACTAGGGAGTGGACTCTATAAGGAGTGGAATGCAGACACAGAAGCAGAGGTGATTGAAAAGAAAGTTTTAATATTGGTTTAAGTCTGTTCAAACAGTAACAAAATTACAGGCAGGTGAGGAGAGCTAATGCTGACTGGATGCAGGTTTCATGGAGCTGGAGACGAGGCAGGCTGGCTGAACGGATGGAGCTGGGGACAAGGCAGGCTGGCAGAACAGGTGGAGGTGAGAGGCCCAGGTGAGTGCAGGTTGCAGGGCTGGAGGTGACTGGATCAGCGATGAGGTGAACAAGTAAGTTCTAATCAAGGGTGATGGGTAGCTGAGTGAGAGGTACAGGAGCTAGCCAGGCAGTAGCATGGAGTACGGGTGAGTATAGTCACAGATCAGGAGTGGACTTACTCAGCATCGAGGAGCAGGTAAGCTGAGTGAAAGCCAGGGAGAGCAATGTCAGGTGCAAAAAATGTTACATGGGGCCATCTGGACATGGCGAGAGCAACTACGCACACCAGTACGGTATCGATCATCATAGATGAATCAAGTAATGGACCAGCAAGTGAGTGACAGAAAAGAGGTAGTATACTGTATATAGCTGAAAACCAGGGGAAGATAGGCAACAGGTGAACACAATGAACGCTGATTGGGAAACGTGGTCAAGCATGAAAACAGGAAGCAAGTCTAAATCATAACACTAACAAGGTATTTGAATATTAAATATCGATATTCACTTTCATAAGTGTAGTCATTTCCACTACACAATACTTACAGCCATTCAGAAGGGATTAAAACATGTTTTCCTTTAGATACATTGTACCTTTTAGGATTTCTGGACTAACTGACCTCATAGTTTGCTCTTAGTAAGAATTCAACTCTCTGGCTTCATCCTCCTTATTTCCATGAATAACAGACTCTTCTAACACATTATATACAACCAAATGCATCCATCAAATAGCATTTCTTTGGTGCATTTTTATTAGCAATGTCTACTTATAATATAATGTATCCACTCCTCTGTCCAAATGCTGAGTCCTCATTGGCTGTTAAACTCTGCCAAGTTAGTTTGGGGCAGCAAAATCAGATAAATAATCCATAATGTAAAGATAATTAATGCCACATATCTGAAGAACACAGACACACACTCACAGCTTGTTCTTACCCTGAAATTTAAAGACAAAAGAAGCAGAGAAAAATGATTATCTCTTAGCTTGTGTTTGAATGATGTTCATAGTGCTTTAATTGTATCAACTCTATTCCTCACTTTGACAGAATGCCATTTTACAGTGATGTTAATAGCTCTAGTAAATCAAATGTGAACTTGAAAGCAGGCTTGGCTTGTGGTATGGCACGCAAAAGCAGCCTCGATATAGCCACTGTATCATGGCTATCTTCAGGCTATTTTACAACAAGAGTGCATTGAGGGAGAATGTTTCCATAAGTGTGTATCCCAGGGGTTGTGACGTCAAAGCCCACAGCTATTGTCCACTGTAAAAGGGATAAGCAGAAAATCCTCTGCTGGCTTGGAAAACATCACTAAAGGACAGGGCAGGGTCGATTTAAAACCCCAGGGTAACAGTGTGACCTCTGTGTTCACTGCCGGGGAACTACTGTCCAGAACACATGAACTGACAAAGTGTTCTGCAGGCACATTTTAATCTTCCTTTGTCACACCTGGACTGAAATATAGGCAAGTATTTCTCTGAAGTACAGATTCTCTTTTGGCTGGAAATCCTCAAAAATAGCCAGCAGGTTGTTAGCTGGTTTGAACTTGAATGGCAAAGAGCAAAAAACAAAAACACTGTGGTTGCATGGGATGTGGTCAAACTAGCTGTGACACGTTTTCCCAAAAAAGGCCAATGATTTTAACTCTTTAAAACTGAACAATACATCTTATACAGCCTTTACACAGCAATTGTATTGTGAAATCTACAGGAGCATAACCATATGTACTGAAAGTACATACTAATGTACTAATGTATATACTAAATACAGTAAACATTTGAATACATTTGTACATGAGAGCTTTTCAGCTTTTTGCTTTTTAATACATTTTTGTGTTATCATTATGGGTCATAATGAAGTGGGTGGAGAAAGGTGTCAGGAGTGTTGTGTGACAGAAGAGTGGCAGCAAGAATCAAAGGAAAGGTGTACAAGACAGTAGTGAGACCAGCTATGCTGTATGGGTTAGAGACTGTAGCAGTGAGGAAAAGACAAGAGGCAGAGATGGAGGTAGCAGAGATGAGGATGTTGAGGTTCTCTTTAGGAGTGACCAGGATGGACAGGATTAGGAATGAGCACATCAGAGGGACAGCTCAGGTCGGCTGTTTTGGGGACAAGGTCAGAGAGGCCAGATTGAGATGGTTTGGACATATGCAGAGGAGGGATAGTGGTTATATTGGTAGAAGGATGTTGGAGATGGAACTGCCAGGCAAGAGGTTAAGAGGAAGGCCAAAGAGGAGATATATGGATGTGCTAAAAGAGGACATGAAGTTAATTGGTGTGAAAGTAGAGGATGCTGAAGATAGAGTTAGGTGGAAACAGATGATTTGCTGTGGCGACCCCTAATGGGAACAGCTGAAAGAAGAAGATTATGGGTCATAAAAACAGTGGATAGTGGCATGGCATACCTAAGGTGAACACTTCTACTAGCTATTTGTAAATAGTTTCCATTTTAAATGACACCACATTACTCCACTGACATCGGCTCAGTGTGGATCCTGTTCCAAAAGCATTATACCTCACAGAAGTCCAGAAAAGCCCATTGCTGACCAGTTATCTCCAGCAACAGCCTTACAGAGAATCATACAGCATGATGAAACAGCTCTTATTTGCAGCTTGATCAACAGCACTGACAAATAGGTCAAATGGTGGACTGTACTCATGTTCAAATGATGCTTCAATACAGAGAAGTACAACTGTCATTTGCTCAAATGATTGTACCTGATCAAAAAGAGCCAGAGAAAAATGGGATGCCATCCCTGTCTAGCCTCAGATATAATAACAGATACAATAATAACCTGTGTACACTCACTTGAGCAGAGCGACATCAGGTTTGACCTTGTACCTGTCAGCATTTGCCCCAGTGTTGCCAGACTGACCACATATAAATTCTACTTCTACTGTAATTTGTAGAAAATGTAAAATAAGACAGCTGGGTCTGACTGGGGGATAATGTAAACACCCTCAATTATTTAACAGTATACTGCAGCAAATCTGTCAGGTGCTTGCACAAGTGAAACCTCTCCACAGTGGCACAGTCACAAATTAAAATCTATTCAGACCATGAATAGTAATTTGTTTACCACCAATTAGCTAAGCTACCTAATTGGGGGTCCAAAGCCAAAAGATTTTGTTGTAAACAGCAGACTGGATTAACACATGGCTGTGGAGAATAGATTCTTAAGATACTGTTCGGGGGATTATTCTTAGCAGATGTGAACATTACATAAAAAGGGATTTGAAAATGTCAGTCAGTGATGCATTTAAGCACTGTGGGAGTATAGAGGATAGAGAATCTGCTGCTGGGTTTCTCTGTGTTTGGAAAGGAAAGAACAGTGGGTGTTTCTCAAATCTGACATCACAATGTCACTGTTAAGCACGAACAAAAAAACCATGGAAAGACTGTGTCATGGCCCTCAAAACTAAACCCTGACTCTTGTAGAAAGAAATTCTTGATAAAATGATATAGTGCTATGTTATGTATTTGCAAAACTGTTTAAATAATTGTTTAATCTGTTTGACCTTTGTAAAAGGACCCATGCACATGAAATGCTGTGTGTAAGTAGGTGTCTAAGTGCAGAGACTCAGAACAACAGGAAGTTGTGCAGATATAGACTGAGATGACTAAAAACTGTCTTCAAGAAAAGTTGTATAAGGTCTTATTGTTTTGGCTTTTTAACCAGTTCACTTGTCTTTAAGAATATAGGAGACATGTGTAAGGCTGTAAGAGTAGACAGGAAACCACATACAGGAAGTAGACCACGGTTGCATAGCAACGCTCGAGGTGCTTCTTCTAAAACTGTCTAGGTCAAAAGGTCAGGATGTTGTACTTATTGTCACAGATCAAAATCTGCCTGGCGACAAGATCACCAAATGAGGGGTCAGAACAGAACGAGGTCAACAAACCAATCAAGGAACGAGGATGAATGATAGCACAGATGACGTCAGATCTACCATCCTGGCTGTATTATAAATTCTCTATCCAGAGGAAACTCGGGGTTCCGGCTTCCTGCAGCAGCTATGCACTATACTTCTGTGTGATAGGGCTTCAGAAAGAGATGGAATCCAGAGCTCTGTATTGCTTTTCTCAAATATTCTTTCTTAAATATTGATTGTAATAAATATCTTAAAAGACAGATTTGTCTTTGACCATTCTTCTGGTTTAGTCCAACACTCTCCTAAACACTAAATGCAGTAAAGTAATCAGTGGTCCTCAGGTGTGAATATCAAGTAAACAATGTCATACTGATGGGGGTAAAATTAGCCATTTCAATTTAATTCATTTGCATAGCACCAACTCACAACAACTGTCTCAGGCCTCTTTACATAATAAGATCTAGACCTTACACAATTATATTGAAAACCGAACAAATCCCCCTTGAGCAAACACTTGGTGACATTGGGGATGAAAAACTCCCTTTAACAGAAGAAATCTACAACAAACCTCAGCTCTTGGTGAGCAGCCATACTGCCTCGAATGGTTGGGGTGAGTGGATAAAGTAGAGATAAAAGAAAATCATCAAGACATAACAAACAAAACAATGGGCGGGTTGACGTGACCTTTGCTCATCAGAAGTGTAGAGCTTAAGAGCTAGGGATACCTGCAGAAAGGGGCAGAGAGTGGACAAACTATGGGGGGGGGGCACAAAGTTGATGGCATGAAATACTGGAAGACATAACACAGCATGCTAAGTACCTTTATACCTTCCCTCACTGTCCTACTAGTAGTATCCACAATATACTGTACATATACATAGCATACACACATAACAACAACTTAACTATAAGCTTTATCAAAAAGGAAAGTCTTAAGTCTAATCTTAAAGGTAGAGAGGGTGTCTGCCTCCCGAACTGAGACTGGGAGTTGGTTCCATAGGAGAGGAGCTTGATAGCTAAAGGCTCTGCCTCCCATTCTACTTCTGTGGATTCTAGGAACCACAAGTAAACCTGCTCTGAGAGCAAAGTGCTCTGTTGGGATGATCAGCCTCTACGAGGTCTTTAAGATACGATGGAGCCTTGTCATTAAGGGCTTTGTATGTTAGGAGAAGGATTTTAAATTCTATTCTGAATTTTACAGGGAGCCAGTGGAGAGAAGCTAATATGGGAAAAAGGAGCGCTCTTGCTAGTTCCTGTCAGTACTCTTGCTGCAGCATTTTGGATAAAGTGGAGACTTTTTAGGGAATTATTGGGACATCCTGATAGTAAAGAGTTACAGTAGTCCAGCCTGGAAGTAACAAATGCATGGACCAGTTTTTCAGCATCACTCTGAGAGAAGATGTTCCTGATTTTTGCAATATTGCGTAGGTGAAAGAAGGCAGTTCTAGAGATTTGGTTTATGTGTGATTTAAAGGACATATCCTGGTCAAAAATGATCCCAATGTTCCTCACAGCAGTACTGGAGGTGAGAGCTATGTCATCTAGAATAACTATATGGTTAGACAGCAGGTTTCTACAAACTTTGTATGGTAGAGTTTGAACTTACACTTGTAGATGTTGCGACAAACTGTGTTAACTGACAGTGGTTTTCCAAAGTGTTACTGAGCCAACATGGTAATATCCTTTAGAGAATGATGTCTGTTTTTAACGCAGTGCCGTCTGAGGGATTGAAGGTCACGGGCATTCAGTGTTGGTTTACAGCCTTGCCACTTATGTGCAGAGATTAATCCAGATTCTCTGAATCTTTTGATGATATTATGAACTGTAGATGATGAAACACCTAAATTCCTTGCAATTGTATGTTGAGAAATGTTGTTCTTTAACTGTTGGAGTATTTGCTCCCACTGTTGTTCACAAAGTAATGAACTGCACCCCATCCTTGCTTGTGAATGTCTGAGCCTTTTGGGATGCTCCTTTTATGCCCAATTTATTACACTCATCTGTTTCCAATAAACTTGTTCACCTGTGGAATGTTCCAAACAGGTGACTTTTTGAGCATTCCTCAACTTCCCCAGTCTTATGTTGGCTCTTTTGGAACGTGTTGCAGGCATCAAATTCAAAATGAGTGAATATTTGCAAAAAACAATAAAGTTTATCAGTTTGAACATTAAATATCTTGTCTTTGTGGTGTATTCAATTAAATATGGGTCAAAAATCATTTGCAAGTCATTGTATTCTGTTTTTATTCACATTTTACACAATGTCCCAACATCATTGGAATTGGAGTTTGTAAGATATTCAGGCCCAAGTACTATAACTTCAATTTTGTCAGAGTTTAGAAGTAAGAAATTACAAGTCATCCAGACCTTTATGTCTTTAAGACAACTGAGTATCATCTGCATAGCAATGGAAATTTATGCAGTGTTTCCTAATAATACTTTCTAAAGGAAGCATTTATAAAGTGATGAAAAGTCATTTGTCTGAGGCTAGGAGGAGATTGTTAGCACAAGAGTAGGGTTTCTGGGTAGAGGTTTAATTACTGCAACTTTAAAAGCCTGTGGAACATAAACTGTTAATAGAGAGAGGTTAATAAAATCTAATATGGATGTGTTGATTAGGGGAAAGACGTCTTTGAGCAGCCTGGTCGGGATGGGGTCCAGTAGACATGTTGATGATTTAGATGAAGCAATTGTTGAGGTCAACTCAGAGAGATCTATAGGGAGAAGTAGTCCAAGTATAAATGAGGTCTTACAGATGTTTCTGAAGTTGTTGTACTTGATGATACATCTGTGAAACTTGTGGGAAGGAACAGATTTTTTTTCTAATAGTTGTGATTTTATTTGTAAAGAAACTAATCAAGTCATTGCTGCTGAGATCTAAGGGAATGTTAAGCTCAACAGCACTGTGGCTCTTTGTCAGCCTGGCTACAGTGCTGAAAAGAAACCTGGGGATGTTCTTATTTTCCTCTATCAGTGATGAATAATGTGCGGTTCTGAGACTATGTAGAATTTTTTCTTTCCAGGATAGGTAATATACTTCTAATTTATTCCAACACCACTTCCTTTCCAGTTTTTTCCAATGCATGCCTTCAGGTCCAGAGCTATGACATGTGCCACGGGGCTAGCCTCCTCTGATTACACTGGTTCCAGTCTGAATTATCGCCCATATCTCAGATTTGTTCAGTCTTGTGTTAGCACATTAATGGCTGTTTCTACAGTGGCCCCTAAGAACAAAGCACATACAAGAGAAATAGCACAAACATTAGTGGAATTGAGCTCCAAATCCAGAAATGCTTAAAAAAAAACTACAGGCGTGGATGCACATTTGGACTACATTTTCCTTAAAGTTTAAGTTTTCATTGTGCCACCATCCCAGTACAATTTCTGCCTCTGCCTGTGTTTTCCTGGACACATTTCCTATTGACTCTTGTAGAAACTGTCAATTCTCATCCAGACTCCAACTGTCCACAGATTTGCCCTCCAGCTCTGCCCTGCACACCTCTCATTATCCTGACACACACACACACCTCATCAACACCTTCAGTATACTGTAATGGATATGCTGCCTGGTTTCCTTACTTCTTTGCTGGATTATCGCATACTCTCTGTATGCTTCTGTATTTTAGCCCTCTCCAGTGTTTCTAGTGTTTGGACTCTTACAGTTTTTTGGACTTTGCTTTTTGCCTGCTTCCCTGGATTATCACTCTGCCTGAGCTGTTTGCAAACCTCTGACTCTTGTTTTGACTCATTTGCCTTTGTTTCACCTGGCTCGGTTTGGTTCTACCTTATGTTTTTTCCCTTGTGTTTATAATAAACTGCTTAGTATTACTTGCCTGCTTGTCAGTCTGTGTCTGAATTTGGGTTCTCTCTTTGCCGTAGTCATGATATTCACCAACACTCTATTCTAATGTTATTTCACCAGCATCTTAGTAGTAATATCTCAAACAATCTACACTATCTATCCTGTTATTATTACAGATGTGTGAGCTAGCCTTGCTTCTGAGCTCACACCTGGACTCGGCTCAGAGTGCCCAGCTGGTTAAATTAAGCAGCATTGATCTACACTTATGGGAAATGATTGTTCCTTAAATTCTGCTAAAAACAGAAATACTGAAAAAAAAAATGGTGATATTACAATTTTTTAAATTACCTTCCCTGTCTAACTGTCGAACTAAATACACTAAACAACAGTCTTGAATAGGTTTATGTTCCATGGCTAGGTTTTTAGCTTCTTTGCATTATTACAAATGCCAGTGACATTCTGAATGAGCTTTTCTTAATTTTGGAATAAAACAGGGAAATTCTACTTTCACTTCAGTGGACTATAACATGGTGGTTCTGGAGGAGCTCTGACATGCTCTGTGTCTGATGATCAGCACAGGCAACACAAACACCAGGAATCAGGAGTAATATCCACAGGGCAACAGGAAAACAAGCACTGAGTCTACTGTGATCTCCAGCATACAAGCATGTATAGGAGATGTCCAGGGTGGCAGCAGCTGGACTGAGTAAACAGGTTTGTAGTACTGAACCATTTCAGTTGTGAAGACATACAGCTACGTTAAGCCCAAAGCTATTCTGCGGAGGCAGCACCTACCAGTAAACTTGATTCATATCAAATTCACAAAAATACCAGTAGAAAAGTAATTTATCTTGGGCCAGTGGGACAGCAAGGCTGTCAAGGTTTTAAGAAGTGCTTACATACTGTATTACAGTTGGCAGTGCATTTTGTGTGTGTACATTTTTACAAGAACACCTTCACATATACTGATGATACACTGTGAATGTTAAAAGTCATGAACATTCAAATGTCTCAGAAAGCACATACACACAATCAAACACAGAGTGCATACACTGGTAGCTAACTCCAGATGCCTCTACAGTTAATACATGAGCAAAATGCACTTTGCTTTCTGTCTGAGGAAATAACCCTGTAGTGGTTATATTGATGTTAACTCTGTTTGGGTTTGGACACTACCAGCTGTATAATGACAATTGTTGGAGTCAGCGTTTTTGGAGCCTGACCCATACTAGGGGCTAAATGTTATATTATCTCAACCTCTGCTGCATCAGGGTAATTTTGTCTTGTAAGTCCCCCAGTTTTGTGAAAGATTAACACTAAATTGTTGCATTGCTGCCCGTTTAATTCAGCATCAGCATGTGTGACATGTAATAGATGCACCTTGGCAAAATAATTATTTTTTTTTTACTGCAATTGGGTTGCACCCCAGTTTTTCTTTTGAAATGGAAATGTTGTTGTGACATCAACAAGGAGAAGCCTGATGGCCACCTCTCATTTATTTTATTCATACCATACTTTCATCCTTAATTAGCCAGTGCTGAAAATAATTAAAGACCTGACTAATGACTGAGTCAGAAGAATTAAATAAGAAGTTGATGACCACACATTCCAGCATCAATCCATTGCCTTTGTTGGTTGCATTTCCATGCAAATGGACAAAATTTGAGCCCACATTCTGAGAACTGGCACTTTGCAGGATTGCCTGCTCAGTCAGCCATGTGCAACATCGGTCCCTTCAGAACTGATGGCGTTCGATCACAGTGGGAGGGAGGAGGTTATTAGATTTTATCGGTATGCCTGCCATGTTGGAGGGATTTCCATCCTAAGCACAGAGCAGCGGAGAGAGACAAGACCTGAATCTACAAGCCGCACAATGACCTGCATTTAAATTCAGTCCTAGCTCTGCTATCAGTCCTCTGAGACACACACTCTTCAAACTCACACACACTGCATGCACTGAATCTATATAAACAGTCACAGATATGCACAGGGGCGTACATACAGTATATAGCCTTAAACACATCTCTGTGTAGTAAAAAATGTAAGATGTCTGCTTGTACTAACATGCACAGGACTTCCAAACATGTGCACTCACACACACATACACATACTAGCACATATACATATTGTACACATGGACATGCAAATGTATAAACTTGTATTTATACAAAAACTGAAATGTGAATTCTAACTCGGTGTAAAAAAAGAATTTAATATGATTTTACAGCTACTCTGCATTATGTTTCAAAAAAGGATGGACACAGATGCTGCATCAAATCATATCACAGTACCACAGTACAGTATCAGTCAACTAAAAATGTGACTTCAACACATACAAACTAACGCACACTCTCAGAGCTACTGAGTGTTCAGTGTCATTTATCCTGGAGCAAGGCTTTCTCTCGTCTCCACTAGGGAACTGGAAGTTGCGTGTGTGTGTGTATGTGTGCATGTGTTACCTTGTTTATATATACTTGTAGGGACAGAACACTGGAGGCACAATGAAGTCACTTGGGGGGACCGAAAGCTGGGCCTCAAGACTATTTTGTTGAATTTTACAAAAAATTAAAAGGGAGTGTAAGATTAGATTAAAGTTAGGGTAAGTTAATGTAAGTCTATGTACGGACCCTGTAAGTGATGACTGCAAGGATATGTGTGTGACACAGAGAGAGAGATGAGTGAAAGAGTGATAAGTGGGGATTGCACTGATCACAAACAGCAGCAGCAGGGAAACAAATGAGTGGTCCCCCGACGGCTTCATCCCCACTCCCATCGATAATGCACAATAATGCAGCAGTGAGGCCTCAGGGAAGACGGATGGAGTATGCTGTCTGCTGTGGAGTCACTGTCAAACACACCAGCAACAGAGCAGCATGACCTTTTGAGTTTCTGGATGCAGTAGTGTTGCAGTTAATTAAAAAGGTGTTTACAAAATGCAGAATGGAGCCAGGGTAGGCTTTACATGAGTGAAGTTTGGTACATATCCAGTTTTGAGCTTTTATGAATTGGTAGCTTTGACTTTCATAAAAGTCAGCCTCTTTGTTCATTTTCTTTGTGCTTTGTTGATGCACACTGGTGGATAATGCTTTTGGGGATAATGTAGATGAGAAATTCATCATTCCTTAGGAATGATCTGAGTCAATAATAAATATATCACCTTGTTTTGTACTTCTCCCTTGGGACAGCTAGCTTACATTTGAATGTTGGAATGCAGCAGGAGTGATTTAATCACACTGCATAATCTGAAATCACCACACTGATGAATAATCCAGGGCAATGACATCCACAGAAATGTTCATTGTACGTCTTGCTGTTCCTCATGAAGCTAATTCATGTTTAAAACTCACTACCCTGTCACAATTTAATCCTCCTAATCATCACTGGTTAAAGTTACTGATCTTCTAATAAGCAAGGGCATGGTTTTGCATATAGGACATGTCCATACCAATATTCTGGGAGGACAGATATGTCACTACCAATATTTGAGGAAACGTTATCTTTGGAATGAAGCCATGTTAGATCATTCCGATGTGCCCTCCCTGATGCTACATCTACAGGATGCTAGCATTTGACTGATTGAAAAGGAGGGGGCGATCTGTAGCTCATTTTACATGCAAATGTCATATTTGCTCCCAGACACAGAGGTGGCGATAGCTGTCAGTCAGAATGCTGACAACAGCATGTTTAGTCTTATAGAAAACTTATTCCATTTCCATTATTACCTGCACTCCACAGCACACACAACAATTTTGTCCTTTGTCCCCTTTTTCACCATCCGCTACTTAAATAATAAGCTAGATAATAAACTAACTGGCCAGTAGCCGTGTCGATTTAAAATGAAAACCTGCTAATGTCACCAGTCTTTACACGTCAGTGTTTCAGGGAGGCTGTAATTATGAATCATAGTTTGGAATTATAAGGAGGCACCAGCATTAAAATTATTCTCAGAATGTTCAACCTTTGCTCATGAGATTATTTTGAAAGAAATCATACATCAGAACAAGTTGGTTTCATAGCATCCTGTTCAATTAATGTTTAAAATTGCCCTCAAAAATAAATGAGACCCAAATAATGAATACAGATGTTAATGAAAATACTGTGCGGTTACGGGGTAGGCTCGAGTGGAAGGAGGATGCTGTGTCCCTACCAGTTGTGAGACCAAACCTATGCCCTTGGTCCCAAGTAATGTGCCCACGAACGAATTACCTGACCAGAAAGCAAAAGGATCCTGAATTAATAATTCAAGGCTGTAGATACTATATGGACACTGAGATAATAGTAATGATATTGCACCCTTGGAAAAGTATACATTTTACAGTTTAAAACTATTTGGAAGTTTTAAGGTTCCATATATTAAAATGTTTAGTTTCTATTTTCATATTGGAAAATTAAATGGTACTGTTGTATTTCACCGGCACATAATTTCTTAGTAATTTTCTAGTGCATTCCCTGATTAGAACTTTTTAATCTGGCAGGGGAAAAAAATAAGTCCTGGGATGACTTTTTTTTGGGATAGTCAACTGGTGATTTCAAGAGTGCCATTTTAAGCAATCTTTAGGTAAATATAACTAAGTAAAGCTATAAAGAGTTTGACTCAATTATCTTAGTGCATCTAAAATCCTGCCAACAGTCATGACCTCATTCATTTGCACAACTGAGTAGCAACAGTTTATTATATTATATCAGTTCTAATATGACAATTGTAACTTATTTTTAAACATGGCTGAAATCATCTTTTGAGTTGTGTCAGCTAGCTCCACCATTAGCCAAGGGGGCCTGTTGTTTCTAATCTAATGTGAGAAAAACACAGAAATCAAAACAACAGTGGAAGAAAAGTTGCCAAATCCCCTTTGTTGCCAGCTTGGAGACTGAAAAATTATCTCCTCGGTTGACAGGCTGATAAAAGCAGAAACCATCAGCGGTCACCTTCAGATAAACTAAGCCCTGCTAAGTCATTCATCACAGAATATGATAAATGGCAAAGTGAGATCTCAACAGCAGGAAATATGGGAGACAACTGGGAAACAGAGTGCTTTAACTTTGCTGGAACCCAACAAATAGCTAGGGGTGAAGCTCAGATGCCAGATTTTAGAACACACTGAGCTGAGGTGACAGAGATGATCATTAGTTTGTCTGATGCATTCATTTGTGATTCAGTAATTATAAGATGCACAATAGCCTGAATAAATAAAAATCACCAAACTAAATAAGAATAGAATGAATTATGAAAGCTTTGGGGGTGGGGGTGGGGGGGGGATTATAGCTGAATCTGTTTTTGCCTAATACCCAGGCTACTAAGGAATCAAATGCATCAGCCTGGATTTCCAATAAGAGCACACAGGATGGAACATAAGACAACCCGTTCTTATTTAGTTTGAGTTCAAGGAAGAATGTACATATGGAGCAACTGTTGTGTTTATTTTGTTCCACAACTTTCAGCATCCTTAAACTTTTATTAAATGAAACAAGTCAATAATTCACCTGACTTTTAGTTCAAATGTGTTAGCTGTCTGTGCATCAGTGCAAACAGCAACTGCTAATAACGAACCCAGCTCACTTTTAATGGTGGCAGTTTGCCAAAATGTACAAATATAGGCTAAAAATGCTGAGTTTAAACTAAACCCCACATGAAACAAACTGACTCCATGGTGAGGTTATACTTCCTGTGCCCAGTACCCAATTGGAGTTGAAAAGTTAAAACAAAGTATAATAAAAAAGCAACAAGCACCATTAAACACATATCTCAGTTTGGTCTGAGTGAAGGCCCTCAGTGTCAGGCTTAGAAAGTTTCCAATTTAGTTGAATCACAAGCTTTTTTTAATTTGTACATCACATATCCCATTATGAACATTTCCTATTGTCTATGTTTTATTTATATTTGTTGTGTTAGTTTTATTTATTATTCATTTTTCTTTATTTGTTGTTAATTACATGATTAAGGTTTAACAAAGGAGCCTATTTTCAGCAGCACTAAGTTTGATTTTGTTCTCCTCTATTCATTGACAGTGAAGTGGTTGGACTTCATTACAGCTAGGTCTCCATGGATCATTTTAGCCCTGAGCACTAGCCGCTGATGCTAGGAAAATGTTAATTACTTCACCAGCCACATTCAACATTCAGTCTCTTCTCACACATGCACACACACCGAGCTGGTGTTTGTCTTTGTGAGTCTTCCTTCCTGTTCTGACTGTAGAGTTTGGAGGGAGCGATATACCAGCCACAGACAGCACGGCTCATCCCACAGGCACAAAATGTTCTAGAAATTTCCACTGTCTCACTGGGTACTACACAGGGTGGAGCTAAATAAAAGATGCTATTAGGATCCACTGTTCTTCAGCTTAACACAATCACTAAAATTTAAAGACAGGCTATCTCTTCACTTGCTTCAATTTGAAAAGTTTATTTTAAGTCCGTTTCTGACTCGTATATCTTGATATGGTGAGGAGCACAATTGGACTTGAGATTCAATTGAATTGGCATACCAAAAGGTGTTTTTCAATACCAAGCACATTAACTTTGGACTTGGTACTTTCAAAATTGAAGTCCAAATGGCTGAGAATGGGAGGACAATCTGCAACTGGAACACCAGCATACTTGCTGACAGACTATTCTGCTCTGAATGGGATGTAGCTGCCTGCTAATTATAGCTAGCTGATCTGTTAGCAAGTACTGGCATCTCCAAAAACATCAGAGCAAATTCCCAAATTGGCATTACTTTGTTAAACTGACCATATATTCTCAATTTAAGTGGTTACTCGCCTGAAAATAATATCAAAACATTATAAAGTGGCATAATACTAATCCTAGGATGAAAATTATAAGAGCTTTGAGCCTGGCTCACACTCCCATAGCTGGCACACAGTGCATTCTGAGATACTTGGCTACCCCAAGTCCACAAGTCAGCTCCCAAATCATCCTGGACAAAATGAGTGGAACAAGAATACTTCTTCTGTACTTGGCTAGGTATAGACTTTGAATTGGAACAGTACTTGGACTATGACTCATGATATTTTACAAGAACACACGTATAGAGGAGTATGCATATTGGAAAACTCCCAATGATTTAGCTCTGGTCCCATGTCATCTGAATAGTCTTTACTGCTGTAAAACAATCACCTTCTTTAAAATTATGAAACTAATTCAAATATAGTAGGGGCCCTGTGCATGTCTATTTGTCACAGCATAGTAACAAATAAATAACATATTTTATTTCATTTTTAGCCACATTCCTGAGCACCAGCTCCCAACCACTGCATTCTAAACACACTGATACACACTAATTGTCAAGTGGGTATTATCAATAATATCAATACAATTTAAAGCTGATTCTCAACAACCAACCCGAGCAACCAGCCTGGGAAGGTGGTCATGATGGAGAGAGAGAACCTAACCCTGAAAAAATGGAAAACAGAGAAGAGCAGCTGTCATATCATTGTCTGTGGATCAAAGCCCAGCAGTAAAGCGCACACTGCTGGCTCTTGTTTCCTGCTTTCTGCTGAGAGCAAAGTCCCCATCAGCACACAAGCCCAAAAAATGACAGCAAAACTGAAGGCTGGCAGAGAATGAGAGAAAAGCACACATGGAGTAAATAGATTTTCAGTTCACATAGTCACAGATGTGGACTGGTACACCGACAGTGGATATGCTGGCACACTGATGGTGATGGTGGTGATTGTGACCTCTTGGCAGAATTAAGAAGAGTTCTTTGTTGTATTTGACTGAACAACAAGAAGAAGTCTGAAAAGAAAGAGAGTGTGTGCAAACACAAGAATACAATACACTGGTGTAAAATACATGAAGCATCAGGAGCATTTAGCACATATGCAGTCAGTTCAAATTTTCTGCAGTGTGCAGAAACCTGGATCCTCCTGGCCAGGTGGATGCAGTAAGTATGAACTGAGCAAGGAGAAAGATGGCAGGAGAGGCAGGTGGAGCAGATGAAATTGTGCAGCGGCTTATAAATTATAGCAGAACGCTCTGGAAACAACCAGCAGACACTGGATACCATTTAACTGACACAAAAAAACAATATTTTGTAAGGTATTGCCAGGACCGGCCCAGGCTCTGTTGGTGCCCTAGGTGAGATTTTAGACCCCCCCCTTAAAAAATTCATAAAATGCAGATTTTTCAAAACTTTACTAGAATATAATGTAACATAACATTACATACTGATAAGTATTAACATAAATAAGTAGTAAATAATTTGTGATAATAAATAAATTTGACTTACATTCACCTGAAGATTCACACAAAAATTTAATTAGAAATTAAAGTGCAAATCAACAAAAAAGTGCAAAAAATACTATTATATTCAGAATTACACAACAGTTTCAAAACTGAGCACGCCTGGATTTTTTTGCAGCAAAGTCATCAACGACTGCATCAAATGACAAATTCTGAGATACATCATTATTGATGCTGATGACAGCAAGTCCACTGAGACGCTCTTGGGCCATGGTAGACCTCAAGTAGGTCTTAATTGAAAAGCTCCTCTCTACAGCTGCCACAGTCACTGGGATAGTCACACTTATCCTCAGTGCCACATCTATATTGTTCTTTTTTCTGTTCCTCTTCTTTGCGTCACTTCTGCCTTGTGCCCCTGATAATTTTATTTTTTCACTTGGCCCTGCATGTTAGACCTTTTTATTGCAATGTTGTCACATTCTCAGCAACTGCTTCCATGAGTGCAATATTATCATAATCAAGTCAAGCAGCAACAACATGACCATAACATGAAAATATACTGTTTTGAATCCCTAAATCAGAAATACAGCCTCTTCCTGTCAAGAGCTGTGTATTTGTAGGTGGTGTGTGTGTTTTGCCTTAAGCACAACAGCACATCACATATGACCTTCCACCACCATCTGTCCTTGTCACCCACGCAATCCCTCAAGTTGCCCTTTAACCTTGAGCAGGAAATATAGCTTCCCTCTTCATTGAGGCCAAACTGAGAGCCAGATGCTCACTGTCCATTGCAGCCAACCACAAACCATTAGTATGTCACTCACTTCTAAGGAAATGGCCACACAAGTACAAGACAGCAGCAACCACATCCTCATAAGTCATCGCCTTCCCTGTAATTCTGTTGTGGAGGAAATGGCAGATTTATTGCCACTGTGTGTCTGATAAGAAATTATTGAGGGCGATAAAGCAACTGCTGGCCACCATACCTCCTGAGTGATCAAAGGAGCATTAAATGACTGCTGTAGTGAGTCAGAGGAACCCTTCACTCTCACCATTTTTAAGCATCACCTCTGCTTTCCATTTGGGGGGAATTTGTCTCATTAAAACAGTGTTGCAGAGAAGCAACACACACATCCTTGTACTATAATTTACAAGACTTCTGACTATATTTATTTAAGTAATAACTGTTATAATTTAGAATAAAGTAAGTATCTTTTTTCTTACATATATGACAGTATATGACCATTGATATTCCTCTTTTTACAAATTCAGGTTCCACACTCACACATACACCACACAGGTTTCAACAATGTAGAACCCAGTCCCCTGCAGCCTGTGGAGTGTGGTGCAGCGTGGGTGGTGGGTGTAGATGCCTGCTGTCCACATGTTTTATGACCCCAGCTGACAGTAAATGTAAACACATGCTGCTGCTGTCTTCATGGAGCCAGAGACAATCAGATAGTAGTCATAATAACAACCAGTTTGTGGGAGTTTTAGTTAGACTTCTCACTGCTGGACCTTCTTGGTAGGCTTAAGTCAAGTTCTTTAATAACTGCTCTGCTGCCAAAAGAACTCTCTTTTGTTGCCAGTGATATGAAATAGTTTTTACTCTGGAGTTCAAAATTAGATAACAACCTACAATTTCAATGTCAAGGTCACTGCTTAGTCCTATTTGAAATTCTTTGATTTGATTTGATTTGATTTATTCTTTCCAGCATGTAAAAACAGTTGATATGACAACACACATCATTTTACACATAATCCAATATCAATTTGCTTATACCTAGTACATGCTTGAATGGAGTAGGAAGAAGTCAGACTTATCCAGTCCTACCCCATGACATCATCTTACCATCATTGGTTTGCAAGCAGTAAATCTACATAAATAATTCTCTTCTACACCACACAAGTAATATACTAAAAAAATTATAACAGAGTGTTAACATTCTTACATAATTACATTCTTAAATAATTATCTTCTACACCACACAAGTAATATACTAAAGAATTATTACAAAGTGTTAACATTC
>NW_018127931.1:5433812-5438231 GCF_001952655.1 Monopterus albus | reverse complement strand
GAATACAAAATGCGTAGTGCTTTCCCGTCCAAAATATATCTAACCCTTGCCAATATCGATATAATTTTTGCTATTTTATTCTGAACATATCTGATATGAGATTTCCAGGAGAATTTGTCATCAACTATGACACCTAGAAATTTAATTTCATATACTCGTTCTATATTAGCTCCCCCAATTTTCAATCGAAGTTCGTTATCTAGTCTACGATTCCCAAATACCATAAATTTAGTTTTATCCAAAATCAGAGATAGTATATTACTGTCACACCATTTCTTTATCTTCTCAATTTCCTGTGAAACCCGTCCAGAGAGTTGCTGTAGGTTTTCACCCGATGCCCATATGGTAGTGTCATCAGCAAACATGCTGGAGTAAAAGGAACAGGAACAGTAAAACAGGAGTAAAAGAGCAGTATTTTAACTTCATGAGTTACATATATTCTGAAGCACAGTATAAAAAAACTTAAATGAGATATTTGAAAAAAAAAACACTGATCAAAATTAGAAAGCACTTTCAGATACCTCCCAGTTATTGGTGATAATCTGGTATCTGGTGCTAATTTCCTTAATTATCTGACAAACCCCATTTAACTGGCAGCCAAACTTTCCAGTTTTCATCGACTTAGAACCGAGCCGTTCTAAAGTGACTGAAACCCTTTGGCAGCAGGTTGTCCAGGTGAAGGCCAAAGGGATGGCCCGATCAGCCACAGCAAAAGAAGTTAGTCATTCCAAATTTGAGATTTCCAGAATATTGCATCTTTACGTCACAAACTCATTCAAGACCCCCAAGAAGGCTGGTCGTCCATGAAAGACAAATGTAAGAGAGGACACGATAATGCAGAGAATCTCAATGGGCAATCGGTTCAACACTGCAGCTGGAACTGCTCCCCAGTTCAGCGCTGAACAGGGTAAGGATCTGTCTCGTCATACAGTGTCTCGACATTTAAGAACATTTGGACTGAAAGGCCAGTCTGCAGTGACCAAACCTCTCATTAGCAGAAAGAATCAAAAGGCTAGATTAACCTTTGCTGAGGAGCATGTTGTGTGGACAGAGGAGAAATGGTTCAAAGTTCACTTTAGTGATGAAAGCAAGTTTAATTTATTTGGGTCAGATGGGAAACATTATGTTTGCCATCAAACTGGGGAAAGACTGAACCCAAAGTGTGTAAAGAAGTCAGTGAAAGGTGGAGGAGGAAGTGTCATGGTTTGGGGAATGTTTTCTGCAGCAGGAGTTGGGCCTCTTATACAACTGCATGGCAGAGTGAATGCAAATGTTTATCAGAACATTCTTGGACAACATGCAGTTCCTTCCCTGCGCTCATCGCACAGTCAGCCAGCAATTTTCATGCAAGACAATGCCCCCTGTCACACAAGAAAATGGGTAAAGCAGTTCCTTGAAACTGAAAACACTGAAATAATGAAATGACCAGCCCAGAGTCCTGTCCAAACCAAATAGAAAATCTCTGGAAAATCCTTGGCGACAAGGTTATGGCCAAGAAACCCACTACAGAACTGTGGAAGAGACTGGAAGAAGAAGAATCACACCAGAGCAATGTGAGAGACTAGTGATGTCCTGTGGCCGCAGATGTGCTGCAGTCATTCAAAGCAAGGGGCTGTACACTTCCTACTCATTGTTGACTGTTAAATCCTTCAGAAAATTTAGTGGTGATCTTTCTCCATGCTACAGTTATTGCTGTTCTCTAATTTTGATCATTGTGTTTTCCCCAGAATAAAGGTTTTTTGTTGAAGTGCCTTGATTATTTTGTAAAACACTGTTCTGGTAGCATGATATAGCCACAACATGAATTCCTTCAAATGTTGAGCAATGGAGATTATTTTATTTCTGAAAAAAATCCAGCGTTCATAAATCATTCCCTAATTTTGATCTCCAGTGTATATTTGCTGACACAAAATTAGCTTCTTTCACACAAAAGTTCCCACAGTAAACTTCCAATTTTTTTACTTTTGGTTTCTGTCAGGATGACATTAATATCAGTAACTATTATTAATGTTACAAGTCTCAAACGCAGCATCACAAGCTGAGATTTAAAAAGATTTACAGAAACTTGTACATTAATATTTTATATTTTTGACACCAAATCTCACAAAAAGACCAAAACCACCAATCTACTGGTCTGCCTCTCTGTACTCTTTTGCTGCATTTCCACTAACAGAACCTAACAAACGGTGTACCCCATGCTTCCCTTGACCATCACCAAGCATAGCCTCCAGGGTTGACGTGAATTGCCCTGCTTTGTTTTTCCACTGTATTTTATCTGTCGGTGTAGAGGAGCCGTGATAAGCCTCACTTCTGACCTTCCTACAGCATCTGTGGCTCACACCTTCACACCCACAGATTCGTGCGGAAGATGTGAATCTTTTCAAAAAACACTCAAAACTAAATTGCTTTATTACTTAAAAAGGCTCATTTTCTTTATAAAATAGCTGGGCATTCTCAGTTTTAGCAAACATTACTCAGTACATTGGTTGGGGAGTATTTTCAGCAGCAGATTAATTTAGTGTGCAAGTGGGTATCTCTGATAGACTACAGTGTGCATTCCTAAAATGATGTCAATGAGAGCAACAATTAATAGTTTTTGGACAACAATAGAGCTTTCTATATGCACACACAGTAATTGCTAATAACATGCCGCAACCACATAAAAAGCCCTTACATGTGTAATAGTTACATTGGTCCAAACACAAAATGTACTAGTATCACAATAAAGGCTCAAAATTTGTGGCATGGCAATGTTTTCTGAAAATGGCTGATATAGCTTGTACATTGTTGAGTTTAGAAATAGAAGCTACATGGTTAGCGTTAAGGAAAGCCCTTGGGTTTGGTTAAAGTACAATATCGCACACTGCCTTCCATCTCTGCTTGTCTGCCAGAAAGTCCAGTGTTTTTGGAGCCATCAATCCCACTGCTTCTGAGTGTTTTCTCATTGTATAGAAAATATAATATGGCATACGCCCTCAACAAACATTGGGCTGCAATACAAAAGAACAAGCCACAAAAATCGTTGCCATGTCTCAATTTTACAGCCATTCTTGTGACACTACTACATTGTATGCTGTGGACCAACATAGCTATTGTACATTTTTCTGTGAGACTGGGCTGTAAAAAAAATGACAAGATGTGAATGGACCCAAAGTATGTAGCACTTATGTAACCCAGAACTGCTCAAACTGAGGCAAAGACTCATCTGCTGAAGTTCATCAAATGTTTCAATTTGAATGAAAAGAGTTTATCGCAGAGCTTTATGAAGCTAGGTTTGTTTAATAAATGTACAAAGACTCAAACAAAAAGGAATGATTCTTAAAGAAAATCACAGATGGAGCTCATGGTGGGTTTTGAGATCCCATCAGAGATTGAGTTGTGTACATGTAGGCTGTTACACTCACCACACTGAGGCAAATCAACACTGACTGTAAAAAGAACCTAATTCAGATAACATTCATCAATAATCCAGGGAACAAATTCTCTATTTTTTCCCATTCTCCACAAACTGTTTTGGGTGTATAATGCCATGCAGGTTTAAGGAAAGAAACATTTGACAGTCTTCCTATCTTCTGAACAGCTCTAAACACTTTGGCCTATAGATGTACAAATTATTTGTTTCCAGATACCCTAACCTTTACTGTAAAACTATTCCTACAGTGAACATCTATGGCAGGAGTGAAAACAAATTAGATTTTTTATATATTAGACTAATATGAAGTTGGTGTCTTTTTACAATAGCTGTCTTAGATGTGACTAGACAAAAGGAGACAGGCGGGTCATTCTACCAGTACCTCCTCTCAGTGTGCACTGTCCTGACTCTGATGAAGATTATATCTGACAAAAGCAAAGATGAAAAAGTCGACAGGTTGCTTCTTTATTACATTTCCCGGCTCTATGTTGCGCTTAGCTGCCTTTGTTTCATGGAGGACTGTGGTGAAATATCAATCAGAGTGAGGCCTTAGATGACCACTGCATAGATAACAGTAACTAAATGATAGGTCTTTCAATAGAAAGACTGCCTTTAAAACAGATCTCTGCTGTCTTCTAGCTAGAACCGCTGACAATAGCTTTTGGGATGTTAAATCTTATCTATGATGTATCAAGGAGTATTCATGGCTGCTAAAAAAGTGCTCTAGCCTGTGTTTCAGCATCCCAGGGTTATAGTTACATCAACTGTTTAGACTGCGTGTTCCTCAGATCTGCTTTTTCCTTCCTCCTCTTTCTTCCCCCTTTCTACCTGTCAAACACTGTACACAAACACCTGCTTTGTATTAATGGAGAGAGACAGCTGTAGTGGAAATACAAAATGCTTGAGCATGCAAACACACACACACACACACACACACACACACACCAGACTGTTTATAGAGTGTGCAACCAGAGCTGGGAAGGAGATTAACAACTTTACTTCCGAAT
>NW_018127931.1:5425217-5433797 GCF_001952655.1 Monopterus albus | reverse complement strand
GGAAAGGAAATGGCTCAAAATGGCCTACTTCCTTTCTTCTCTGCATATATACAAGTGTGTTTCATCCCTGTCTGATCTAATTCTGAAGTGTCCAGCACTGCTAGCCGCCCACTGGCCTGTTGTCACATGCTGCCTTCACTTCCTGTTCATGTAAAAGCGCTTTAGAGCCTGCCACAGATCTAGAGGCTTGCAGGGGGGTTGGGCATGTAGGCCAACCTGTGACGCAGCCAAACAGTGAGTGGAAGTCCACTTTTTAGTAACATATTAAAGTTGTATTTATATGAGTATTTGCTTGTTTTAAATGCCTTTTCAAATTAAATTTTGCATAAGCATTTTTGTTTTGATTTTTATAATGTCACTTGACAGTGTTTTCCTCAGACCCTGTCAGCAAGTATAGCAGCAGTTAGCTCACCAACTAGCTTCTAGCTTTCCAGACCTTTTTCACATTTTAACCTATCATAGCAGAAAAAGCACAGGTGTAACTACCATCATTAAATCTGGGATCTGTAACTTTTAAAAACATGACTTTTTGTCATATTTGCTGAAACTGTGATTATGTCCTGGCATTAACACATAAGACAGATATTATGTGGGAAAAAAATCAGGTTTCTCTGGCTCCTCCTAGTGCCTTTAAATCCATTTGAAAAAAATTTACCAGATGCCCAAATGTGAACTACCAATCAGAGGCAGGAGGCGGTGAAACCCACTGTCAATCATCTCAAGCACATACAGCAATAAGGTGCAACTAAGCAAAAAAGTCAATATGAAAATGTTGTTATCATATGTTCAGAAATGCCATAACATAGCTGTTTTCACCAAGTTAGATTATTAATTTCTACACACACAGGTAATGAAAAGAGAATGAGGTATTTGCTAGAATACTTGAAGTTACTGGAAAACATTTTTATCCAGATTTGTGGAGTAAAATTTGCATCCATGTAAGCCAATAATCAGTGAACCAGCATGTGCAGCTAAAGCACCCTCAAAGTGGCCTACCTAAATGGAATTAGGTTTAAGAAATAACAAAAAAAAAGCACTTTTCTGATATTGTGTGTTAAAATATCTGCTATGGAAAAGGTACACTACAAGTGCTCTGCTGGTGTCTTGGTAAACTAGTATACAGTGGTATTCTTCCATCCCTGGCATGCCAACAGTTTGCATTTTAACCCATCAAGGCACAGAAGATAGACTGGCTTGTTTTTTAGGAAGTAGGCATCTACACTTGCATGTTGCTACTTTGTGCTGTCAACTGTTGTTTTAATTTGCATTTCACATTTTAATCTAATTTGCATTCTAATGCTTTCTCTATGCATGCATTTTAATGTTTTGTCTGTATTGTGTTACACGTTACGAATTACCTTTGTGTAGGAAAATGCGCTATATAAATAAACTTGGCTTGCCTTAAAAGAGTCTGATTGGCACTGATTAGCCATACCCTTATGGTGCCAAAGCCTCCCGTAAAACATCATTAAGTGTTGCATCAGTCTCATTGTATCCTTCTGGAAGCAGCCTGCTTCTCTAGCTCAAGAGTGCTGTGTCATCGCTGTCAGACACTGAAATCTTTCTGATGAAGTTATATCATGTACTTTGGTATGTTTACTTTCGAAACGTGGGACTAACAGGGCCCCAAAATAGGGAGAGCTCTCATAAGCACTGAAGTTAAACATGTGTTCTTAAAAGCAAATTTTGAAATGTGACATTATTAGCATTATAAGTGAACTATTACTCTTGGCTGGATAAATTGTTTGATAGACTATTTCTTGCACCTAAAACATTATAAGAGCCTCTTATATTGTGGTTAGAATTTAGGTTCTCAAACAAAACTGATGCACTTGTTTATCCGACTGATTCAAGTGGACATGACAATGGATGCAATAAAAGGGGAGGGGGAATTATCTTGCAAATATGCACCACTAACCGTCTGTCTTTGAGGTAGCTAGCCGTACCTGCTACTCTACAAACATGCAGCTCTGATAATTAAAAAAAACATGAAGCTAATACAACATATGTTTGCTCTGCAAAATGATCCAGTGGAACATTCCAAAATAGCATCAAAACTGCATGAAAATAAAGTAGCCAAATGGGGTAAATACAAAATTTTACATGATTAATTTGAAGGAATAAGTGCAGTAATTTTAGGCAATGTCAACATTAAAATACAGCTGATAGCCCACTACTGAAACTGTAGGCATTCTTGCCAACCAGACTAGCCACAACGACCTACAGCTTCAGCTCCTACTGCTACAATAATTAAGATGTTCAAATGACATCTTGTTATTTATAACTGTGTTATTATGACAATGACAACACAATATTGAATTTGAATAACTTGATGCCATTCATCTGAAGGAAATGAGTTTGAATGGACCTGATAATTTAATTCAAGACTACAAATTATTAATTTGAAGGAACAGATTACTGCTTTGTGCACAGCAATTATAAAAACAAATGCACCCTTGTTACCCATGGGCTGATTACTTTTCAGTCTCTCTGCATACCTTAGATAATTAATCAAAGGAAAATGGAGTCACAGACATTTAAAAGCCACTGCTTGATTAACTGACAGATTGGATTTGCACCAAAGCTATAAGGTGAATTTCTTTATATTTCTCATAATAGCATACATGTCACGTTGATGTTTCATACTAAATGACTGAGACCAACCAGATTTAGTGTATAAGCCTGACAAGGTTACACAGCACAGAGCAAAGAATACGCCTGAATCATTTGGCAGTGCAGTTTCTGCTGTTTCATTCTCTTTTCCCTGTGGTTACTCAACCTCATGAGGATCCCAGCCACCCCTGTGCTGTCTGTTTGACAGTGCTCTGTCAGGCACCAGCTTAGTCTTTCTCCCTCCTCTTATGTTACCATAGAAACCAGTAGCCGTGGAAAAGTACAGGCAAGTGGATTGTCTGGGAAAAGGACAGTGAGAAGTAGCAATAGTGAGTCAAGCCACACTGCAGGACAGCTACCAAAAAAATAAAAATAAAAAAATGTGAGGATGGTTTGTGTCATCTGAGAGACCAAATAAAATGTTGCTGAGGTCAGGTTTATGAGTTGGTGTCAGCCCCTAATGGATCTGGTGGCCTTTTTTAATAAGAGTGGTTTAATAACAGTAGGTCACAAACAATACAAAAGCACCAATGCCTTTTTCAGCAAAAGATCCAGGAACTGGGTAAAGGAACTATATGCAAAATTTAAGTTCCAACCTTATTCATGTTTGTTTTGGTCACTGTACTACGAAGAAAGCTGCCAGTATGACACGTTGGTTGTGTAAAGTTTGCACATTCGCTAGAGTTCAATAGTTTTATGTTTCAAATATTGCACATGGTATTGCACATAATGTAATTGCATATGGTCTTCTACTTAGTAGGGTAATGAGGGGTTATTACACAGGTTTTTCACATTTTGTATTTGCCATCAGTCTTACTGCAGCAGGGAAAAAGCTGTTCTTGTTCTGTGTGTGATGATACTATCCACTCTGCTGTGCCTGAGGTTGTGGGTGCAGTTTTTGTGTCTGAGCAGAGTGAGCTGGGTGGAGTGGGTCTCTGATTATCTTCTCAGCTCTTTTGCAACAGCGCAGTGTGTATGTTGTGTCCATAGCAGGGAGTTTAGTCCCAGTGATCCACTCCCCTCTCATTTTGTCTGGTGAAAATAAATGCAGAGCCTCCCTTTACTTTACAGCTGTACATTTTTCAGTCTTCCCTGAAAGCCCAAACCCATCCTGAGCTGTGACGTGACACGTTCATTTTGTTTGTTTGTTTGTTTGTTTTTTACTTAAAGTTCAATAAATGCATTATGCTTCCCAAGTTGATGAGTAATTTTGTTAAATAATTGCTCTCGGTATTGACCAAAATAATTGTAATTATTTTTGCCACAGCCAGTCATCCCTACCTCTACCACTATGGCAGAGTGGGTGAAAAGTATACTGGGAAGGGAATCACTAAACCTGGATTTTAATGGAAAAACATTTTCAAAGGTTTCCAGAAACATTAAGCAATTATAAAGAACAAAAAAGAAAAAGGCCATTTCCTTTTATGTTATTTATGGTTGTTGTTCACACATACTATCGTTAAAGATCATTTAAATCATTATTGACATATAACATCACATTCTTTTTTGCTGACCCATTAAATACTATAAAAACTAATATCTCCAAAAACCTAAATGCACCCTGTGGAAGTTCTGACCACTTGTAGTTCTATACAAGTGGGTTAGTTTATAGTTTGTATCAGGTTCTTGTCACCGATTTCACACTGTTCCAGTCATTCCAAGACCTGGTGATGGAAACGCAAAACAAGCCATAGCAGTGCACCAGCAAAGTTACCAAAGAAGGCCACAAGCTAGAAAACACGGACAATGTACAATTGAAAATATTCAATAAATCAGCAGTGTGGATGTTTTTTAAAAAGACAAAGGTGTTCCAGTGTCGGGGCCTTGCTGTGTTCTCTCTGGCTCTTACTATAGGTTGTTTATCTTCAGCAGTAATGTTTACAGTGATGAAAACTGACAGTAGCAATAATTTTAGTTTTAGGTTGTTGATGTTTGAAATGTTTGGGTTGTTTGAATGCCAACAGCCTCTGAGCTCTCTTTTCACCCTTGTTTTCATGGTAGAATATGGCTGACAGTTTTTTGACTAGTAGAAAGATAGTAATTATGAAGAATGTAATTATGTAAGAATGTTAACACTGTTATAATTTTTTAGTATATTACTTGTGTGGTGTAGAAGAGAATTATTTATGTAGAGATACTGCTTGCAAACCAATGATGGTAAGATGATGTCATGGGGTAGGACTGGATAAGTCTGACTTCTTCCTACTCCATTCAAGCATGTTCTAGGTATAAGTAAATTGATATTGGATTAGCATTTGTTGGATATGTGTAAAATTATGTGTGTTGACATATCAACTGTCTTTACATGCTTGAAAGAATAAATCAAATCAAATCAAATCAAATCAATAGTACAGACCCAAAGACCAATCTCAGAATATCAAACCATAAACTATGTATCAAACCAAAACTGAGACATGCAAAGCAAAACCCAACCAATATAGTCTCATTTTAGTCATAGTTCATGATAGTAGCTATCAAGTAGCACAGCTATATGTTAAACAGTTACTTTTTTATGTTACCTCATTACCTGGGAAATATGTTGTTGTGAACACATCATGCTCTCACAGGTTCTCACAGTTCTTTCCTTGGATTTTTCGGATTGGCAAATCCAGTTGTTCCATACTAGGAAGTATATTTATTTGCTCTCTGGTGGAGAGTTAAATGTGGAGGTTGATCTCAGTTCCATATCTGTACTAAATATAAGGCTACACCTGACAGTTTGATACCTTGAAGGGAACTCCACCAATTTTACACACCACAGTGTAATTTTAGGTGCATAAGTCTGACACATTCACTAAAAGACCACTGAAGCATATCTTCATAATGTCCAAACAGCCAAAGCCCAGACAGGAGAAGCTCTGAGTTGTTAAAAAAAATTGTCTGAGTTACCTTCAGTTATTACCATGTGCTCACGGCATTTAAGCTTTGCTAACTTTTCCCCCGTTCTTTGCCTCACAGGCAATATGCGAGGAAGACTACAGACAAGCTAACATTTACCATACTCTCCTCAACCAAAGCTAATGCAGTAAAAGAACTGGAAATGACAGTTTGAATTCTTTAATTCTGATGTTTTTATATAGCATACTGTAATATTTATCAAAAAGTATCATGTCTCCAAAGAAATCAGACAGGCTTATAGGGTTAGCGCATTATAATGCAAAAATTTATGTGGTGTTTTTTATTATTATTATGGAAGTATGCTCACAAATTTATTCATAATTTTATTTGCCTCACTTGCCTGAAACCAAACTTATGCCCTTGATCTTCTCATCTTTCTCTGCTAAAAAGCTAATAACTGTCTCCCCCAAAATATCCAACATATCCATGGGCAATATTTTTATCCATCCCAGGGTGCTACTTGAGAAATGTAAACCTGTTATGTTAACTTTCACAGAGGTTTCAAGCTTGCCATGAAAGTCTTTGTAACACAATGCTAGTCATTACGTCCAAGCATTTATCCTCACATTGATGCCAGCTGGGTTTTCTGGGGGTACGCGGTAAAACTGGAGCTTATCTAACAGCCTGTAGCTGAAAAGAAATAAAAAGATTTACTTTTTCAAACAAACAATTCTTCACAGCATTGAAATGAATATTCAGCATTAGTACAGCAACCATGAAAGTGAATGTTTAATATGTAACATCTGAATGTTCTAGTATCCTAGTTTTAACACACAAGCACAAATTTATTCAAATCACATTCAAACATGAGCTAACAGTCTAATAAAGTTAAAACTAATCATTCAAACAAATCACTCTTTTTTAAACACACAAGGTTATTGTGTTGACAAAAGGTTACAGGACTGAAGCTTGCTCTCATTCATAAAAAGGTCTCATCGTTGATTCAAAAGCTGCACATTTGTTATGCAACCATACACCTATTTAGTGCATCTTCAGAGGGATTTGTTTCAGGGGCAAGCCATCAATAATGAATGTTTGCCCCTGTTTCAGAGCGGGCTGGTTTAATTTGGGTGCAATATTCACAGTGAGGAGTGTGGCTGTAGCCTGAGCACTAATTTACCAAACACTAGCTGTAGCTGTGTCCAGAGCACACTCTAACAGCTATCCACTGTGGATCTGTATCTATGAATGTATAAAGTGTTTTTCTTTTTAAATAATCAGTGTCTTCATTTAATAATGCTCTTCTATCATACATGATCACAGAAATAAACAGAGTAGATGCAATGTAGTTTGTTCTGAAGACACTCTGGTTAAAGAAACCAATAGTAGTTTCTGCTAACATGCTGCTGACCTAATTAGGTCCCATACATCCCTTTTTATTTGTTCATATTTTTATACTAACTTATGAAATTTTGTGTTATGTAAATAATGTGTCAAAAGTTTCTACTCCTTCAAATGTCATCATGCCATTTACTGAACTTTATCAGTTGTTATCAAGACATTGGGTTAGGATTAGGGTTAGCAGGGCTTTACATCAGCTATTAGTCATAAAGCTCTAGTCAGCAGGCCGTTATCATGCACCAGGCCTTTTTTAGATTAGACTAGATTAGATTCAATTTTATTGTCATTACACATGTACAAGTGCAAAGCAACGAAATACAGTTTAGCATCTAACCAGAAGTGCAGTACCAGCAGTGCAGGTTGCACAGTATCTACAGTCTGTACAGTCAGAACTAATTTACTATGTACAACTGATAGTTACAGTAAGATACTATATGTAAGGTAATGTACAATATACAACAGACTTTGTGGATTTAAATTACAAGTAATGGATAATGTACAGTAAGTTTATGAAGCACTAGTACAGTGGATTGAAATAGTGCAGAATAATAAGATGAGTGAACAGTTCAATGGATGTAAATAGTGCAAAGATAAATATACAGTATCTGCATATGTACAGTGTGCAATCAAATAATAGAGCAGTATCCTGTGAGTAGAGTATGTGCAAAACATCGGGGGACAGAGTTCAGTAAGGATACAGCTGTGGGGAAGAAGTGTTCCTGAGTCTACGGGTTTTGGTCCGGAGGCTCCTGAAGTGCCTCCCAGAGGGCAGGAGGTCAGTTTGTGAGCAGGAGGAGAGGAGTCTTTGTGAATGCTGTGAGCACGTTGGAGACAGTGTTCCCTGTGGACACCCTCAATGGCTGGAAGTGGAGTCCCTGTGATGCAATGGGCAGTTTTTATCACCCACTGCAGCACCTTGTGGTCAGAGACAGAGCAGTTTCCATAACAGACTGTGATACAGCTGGTCAGGATGGCACAGCGGTAGAAGTTCACCAAGATGGCTGAAGACAGATGGTTCTTCTTCAGTATCCTCAGGGAGAAGAGGCACTGGTGAGCCTTCTTAACTAGGCTGCAGGTGTTTGTCCAGGACAGATCCTCTGAGATGTGGGTCCCCAGGAATTTGAAGCTGGGGACATGTTCAACAACCATCCTGTTAATATGGATGGGATCGTGTGTGCCTCCTTTCTCCCTCCTTTTGAAGCACGTTGGCACAACTGCTTAGGCGAGGGACAAGTTAAAAATGTCCAGCACATGCATAAAGACGCCAGCAAGCTGTCCAGCATATGCCCTGAGCACACATCCAGGAATACCATTAGGGCCAGCAGCATACACGTCAGTGGAGGTCAGTGTGAGTAGCTGGTGGTCTGTGAAGGGTCTGGACTTGATTGCTGTCTCCTTGTTGTCCCCACTGAAGCAAGCATAGAAGTCATTTAGCTCATTGAGGAAGGAGACATCTGTGGTTGTTGGGGAGTTTCCGGACTTGTAGTCACTGATGACTTGGATACCCTTCCACATACATTGTGGGTCAGAGTTTGTGATGTGTTCCTCGACCTTTAGCTTGTAGCAGTGCTTGGCCTTCTTGATGCCCCTCCTCCGGTTGGCCCTGGGTAAGCTGTAGGCCTGTGCATCACCAGATCTGAAGGCAGAGTTGCGTGCCTTCAGCAGAAGCCACACCTCCTTGTTCATGATTTGGGTACGTGGTAATCTGTTTCTTGGTTGTGGCACTGT
>NW_018127931.1:5424687-5425031 GCF_001952655.1 Monopterus albus | reverse complement strand
CAGATGAGTGGTGAGTACTGGGGAATGAGAAACAAAGAAAGGTGATCTGACTGTCCCAGGTGGGGAGGGGGGTTTGATTTGTATGCAGCAGCCATGTTTGTGTAAACATGGTCCAGAGTTTTATTTCCTCTACTGTGGCAGAAAACATGCTGGTGGAATGCTTTGTCATCATAGTGTTAGGTAATTTCTTAGTTAGATAGATAGTGATTAGAGATCTGTTGTATTAGAAAATGTTAGTGTAGCCAGGATGTCTAGCTCAGGCTGTTGGGTGCTCAGTTCATTGTCATGAGTTCTGCAGGCTGCATCTAGGCCAAGGTCAACTAGATTGAAGAGTCTGCCGGCAG
>NW_018127931.1:5420751-5424460 GCF_001952655.1 Monopterus albus | reverse complement strand
GGCTGCCTGCGAGCAGCTTTGGGGGTGGAAGATGCCTGGACGTGTAATGTTAATTCTTGCCTGTGACCCTTTGAATAAACCAGCACGGTTATATTTTTTATATACTCAAGTGGTCCGCTTCGTCTCTCTGAGTTCCTGGTTGAAAAGGACTGGGCACTATCTTTCAA
This sequence comes from Monopterus albus, assembly GCF_001952655.1. Taxonomy (NCBI): domain Eukaryota; kingdom Metazoa; phylum Chordata; class Actinopteri; order Synbranchiformes; family Synbranchidae; genus Monopterus; species Monopterus albus. Next base: position 5,424,293 of record NW_018127931.1, on the reverse strand, counting down.
TAGATACAATAATAAAGTGTATTGTACCAGGCTTAGGCACGACATTGACTAGGTTTAGTGAAAGATCATGTTTTGGGTTAAAATAAGTTCTTTCTGAAGTGACAACATCGATCGGTTTGAAATGGAAAACAAACAGCTCTCTCTGAAGAATCATAAAGTCCTGTAATTTGTCACCCCACCCATCCACCACAACCTCCTCTCTATGCAAACTTTGTCACATTTTATTAGTCATCTCACTTTTACTCCTGTCATAAATACAACAGCTGCTACAGGTCACCTAAGGTTTTCATGAGGAACAGAATTGATGATATGCACTTTCTGGCCTACTGACCCATGGTTAACATAAAATATTGATAATTGCAGCTTTAATCAAATCAAACTACCCTGATAGACACACAGCTCCGAAATGTTTCATATTTTGTGAAGAACATGCCATTGATATTTAGCTGGGGTTTTTCTGTATTTATGAAAGATGTTTTTGTTCAAGGATTTTGGAGGGATGAATATACAAATAGCCACTTCAACTTGTTTGAGGATGAATTAATTGGCATTTTGTTAATTTATTCCTGCATGTGTTCTAAAAAAGCGCTTGTATTGTCAGCGGAGCTGTAAAAACGAGTCCCGGAGAGAGTTTGGAAAAGGCCCAGGAAAGAAGTAATGAGGAGGCACAGGTCAATAAAGCAGTGCTGGCCTTTGACGATCTGGTATCACAAATGACCCCACAGAAGGAGCTGCAAGAGGCCATTAAACAGATTGTCTTTTTACAACTAGAAGTCCCACAGGAACAACAAGAAGAAGTCAATGATGAATGTTAGAACTGTTCAATAAACTCCACATTCCAGCAACAAATATGTGAGTCTCCACCTAAAGGGAATCTACGAGGGAATAACAATTTTCAACAAAAGGCCACAATAACCAACTCGAACCAACTGAGGACCAGTGATCAGTGAGAGACTCTTTGACTTTTATTCAGTGATTGAGAGCTCAGCTATAATGATTTTAATCAGTATAATAGCTTAGATTGATGATTAGAAATAACAGTTGTTGATTTATCGAATTGTAAGCTAATCAAACAAAGATTGTTGAAAATTTTGATATTTTGTCTTATTGGTTGCTGCTGTGCTGTAACTCTTATAAAATCTATATATTTCTAAAACGTTTAAACTCTCTTTGAGTCAGCTTTATAATAATAATAATAATTATTATTATTATTGGTTTTGAATGTTTTAGACCTTGTATGTAGTGATGTTTAAAGCTGTATAAGATGTACAGTATATTAATACATAAACTACAATACAATCAGTTTAAAAGTAACTAATCTCTAAGACAAAAGTAGCGATGATCATTAAAACTAGATTGACAATTTTCAGATATATTCATTAAAAACATTTTAGATAAATTAGTCAGCTATTTACTTATCGAATCATATATATACTGTAGCTTGAGCATTCTATTTTGGGAAATTAACTAATGTCAGCTAAATACTGTGCAATGCAAATATGGTCATAAGTGGCCAGTGTCATGGCTTTTATGGGTTATTTGAGACATAACTCAACACTTCCTCAAAGAGCCAGAGTATACTAGTTCCTAAAACGTCTCAGTACAGTAACATCTGAAGGTATAAGGAGGTAGCTGCCCATAACTGCAGGTTGTTATTGTTTGGGAGGATTTGGGGTCTTGTCCTGAATTAATGACATATAAGAGGGAGGTCTTCAGGGAACTCTGTTTGCAGGTTCATGGTAGTCAATTACTATTATTATTTAAAAGGTGGCCCATAAGCATGATAGCTAATATAAGTGAATTCAGTTTTTCATTACTCTGATTTCCTGATTAGTATAGGGTGCAACAACTGTATTACATCACATTGGAAGAACATTTCTGGGACACCTCACAATGTCCCCACAAACAGGCTAGCATGTAACAATTTTTTGCCTTCTGTTATCGACTTTGTCTATGATGTGTTCTGTGATAATTAATAGGAGCAAACACATTCTTCCAAACACAACCTTAACCACAGTGAATCAAAAGAAGAACAACTTCATTTATTTCAATGACTAACCATTTCACTTCATCTTGATTTCCTATTTGCACTTTGCATTTTTTATATGACGCCTGCTGTATGCCTGCAACCAACCAATTATCACCATAAGAGGTTACAGCAAATGTGTTAGCAAACAGACACAAAATGCCTTTAGCATTTAGAGATTTTGGCAACCTCTAGAGAGGGTAGTAATTATGATATGAGCAAAGGAGGAAGTTAGGTGATGTATTATATAGATGCTCTAGAGTCAGGTGATAGTGCAGAACATTTTTCAAATCTGCATTCAAACACAAACATATTAAGTGACAGCCCAAGTTGGAAACAGCACCACGTGAATGTGTATATCAGTGCCTTAAGAAAAAAAGTGAGCATAGTACAAATACTGCTTCCTTCAACATTTTGTGGTAGTTTTGCAGCAGCATTTTTAAAAATTTTTATTTGTATATATTTTATTTGCCACATTGTTTTCCCTGTCCCCACTATAATATATTTTAAATGTATATTTTTGCTTTCTTATTTTGTTTCATGTACTGTGTTGTGGTTCCAATTTTGCCCAGTTGTTTTAATATGTATTTATCTTTATTGTGATTTGTGTCTTGCCTATTAAGGAAACCTGTAACGTTTTGTGAATTGGTTTGAGTCTAAACACATTAAATTGCTCAAGATCCACATAAAGTGTACATTTTCTTGCATGTTCATCAAGTTTGGTGTCACCTGTGTCAATTAATACTAACTTTTTGCCTTTTTACCAATTTGAGAATGTGATCGACCTATAACAAAATGATTATAAACCCAACCTACTTGTGTGCATGCTTTTTATTTGTCAACATGCATGTGTTTTGTATGTGATTGATTGTTTTTAATAGTTTTTCTATATCTGTAGCACCTGAATGTCTCTGTAATGTGTTTTTAACAGCCCCTAATAAAGGCTACAATCTGAAACACATTAGTCTTAACATTAATGTTGCTCCATACATTGTGTGTTGCTGGACATTTTGCCTTTCCTTTTGTTTCATTTAAATTTTAATTTAAAAATGTTTATGGTAGTGTGATATTTACAAAAGTTCCTAATAAATGAGAAGCAATTTTGTGATTTTTGTGATGGGTTTTCAATTATGAATGATTCTTTACACAAAGTCTACAGATATGCGAATGGTTGGGGGCCGTGGAAAGCATGTCAAAAAACGAACCGGGACAGAGGTACGATTTAAAAAGGTAATGTGATCACACTATCTGTACAGAGGGAGCTACAAACCGCTGCATAGCTATGCGAGGGGATGGGGGGGTGGTAGAAAACCTCTGAAAACAAACCGGGACAGAGGTGTGTTAGGTATTTTTAGTCAGATAGATATTGGATAGATACTTTATGTATTAGAAATGTTTAGTGGAGATAGGATGTCTAGTTAGACTGTTAAATGCTTAGGCATGCTTATGAGTTTCTACAGGGTACATCTGGTCAAGGATAACTAGAGAGAAGAGTTGATGACTGTCAGCAGACAGG
>NW_018127931.1:5402175-5420681 GCF_001952655.1 Monopterus albus | reverse complement strand
CAGTAATATGCTGTTCATTGAGAGTAGTTTGGCATTCTGTATTACTACTTTTTGCTACAGAAAATAAATGAACAATAGCCTGGTGAGTGGCTGTTAAGTCTATATTCCACACTCATCATTCTTAAATAGATCATTTTACAACATCAAATAAGGAACATTCAAATTTAACAAGAACAAGTTAAATACTTAACTATACCATCATATGTGGGGGCTGTAACCGCTATCAAATACAGTTATATACTGTGACAACCGCTGGCTTGGTTGAGAGGAGCTGGCCTGACCCTGTCCTATACTTAACAGTTAACTAGCCAGCAGTGTGCCGGCACCTGGCTCAACAAGGAGGAGAACACCTGGTTTGTCTTTTGTGGTTTTATTGAATGCAGTATGGAGACAATGAAACTGGCACCATGTGCTCTCTAAAGAAAATAATGAAAGAATAAACAACACATCTCCCGAACTTCACCATCGCCCGCCAACAGAACCAAAAAAACACACCCACCTGTCATCCCTCTTATACCCTCCCGCACCTGTTCCTCCCCCCATCCCACATTGGCCAGAACAGCGCAGCATTTCGCAGAAAACAGCGGTAACCAATACATGCACAGCTTTCACAACAGTGTCAAACCCATTTGCACACAACAGAACACATGAACATCAGCGGCCGGTCAGGGTCGCCACATAACTTATCTATATAACCACATGTGTGTAGGGGCTGTAACCAGTGTCTGTTTATCTTTTCAGATGCCTCATGACTCCCTTATCTCCAGCAGCAGATGCAGGAGGGTGGGGGTACCCCTGGGGGCCACGTGGGGGGCGGGACTAAGGGGCGGGGCCACCTGTCAAATTAATTCTGATGAGATGTGGTACTTTTACTGTGTGTTATGAGGTTACATGGACTGCCTGGTGGAATTGCATGAGTGCCTATTAGCACTCCAGAGTGTCACAAACATTTCCATGGATCACTGTCCTCTGAGGGAGGGGGAGAGGAGGAGGGAAAAAAGAAGTGAAATGAAAATGAGAGTAGAACTGACAGTAGATAGGAAGAGGGGAGGAAAGAAGAAGACATGAGGGGAAATGAGAAGACAGAAGAGGATATGAGAAAAATTTGTACAAAATAATAGATGGTTAATGGAAGTGAAAGTAGACAGGTAAAGATAAATAGGAATAATGAAGTAAAGAGGGATGAAATCAAGAGGAAAATGGAGGGTGCTAATGGAGGGTGAGAAAATGAAACAGGAGCAGAGACAAAGGGAGAACAGTGAATAAGAAATCAAGGAAGGAGGAAATGAGAAATGAAGGGGATGACAGGTAGAAGAATAGTAAATAATGTAAGAAAAACAACGAAGGCTTTAAAGGAAGAGAAAGAAAAAAGATCCAGAAAAAAAGTCCTTGAAAGTTACCAGTGAGATCAGAAAATAAGTGCAGTTGCAACAGAGGTGATGAAAGGTAATGAAATAAACAAAAAAAAGAAAGAGAGGGAAGGATGAAAAATTGACATATTATTCAGCACAGAAAGTGAAGGTTAAAAGAAAATGGGAAAAGGAGGGAAGGGAGGGAAAGGAAGGGGAAATGTCAATTTAGACAGAGAACGTGAAAGAGAAAAAAGACAAAAATGATGAAAACAGAGGGGAAAAAATTGGACTCGTTTTCCCAAAACAAAATGGAAAAAAAAAATCTAGAGAATGTGGAGAAAAAACAAGATGAAAAGGAGAGACAAGACGAGAGAGTGAAAGCAAAAACAGTCTAGATATAATAGAGTGCAGTAGTAGTGAGTCCTAATACCCAGAACTGAGTTAGCATTAGGCCCCTGAAATAAAGTCTGTGGTTAACACAAGGCTAATATATTTTCATGTTTTCTCTTATGACATAAAATACATCAGTAAATACCGCACTTGTGATTTTCAATGCTTTTACATGTCTTAAAACGAAGGCTCCTAGCAAGTAGCAAAATCAGATTAGCATCTAACCATATCCCTCTGTCTGGGATATTAAACATTACCACGCCAAACATGGAAACTAATCTAGATCAGATAAGAGGAAAGGATTTTGTAGAAGAGGCAAACGCACATAATCAAATTACAACTTGGAAACTGTGGTTGTTACTGTGAAGGGACTATAGTGTAGTTTGTTTATAGTCTAAGGGCATAGACACACCAAACTGATGTTAAAGCACTAGAAGTGACATAGGCCAACTATTGCATCACCTCATGTCACCTTCATCTGTGCCAGGTCAAAAAAGTGGCACTACATCCAAAGACCAAATAGCATGTACATTCTGTGCCTGTGAGAGAATAACTCCCCCTAACAACAGGTAGTGATATCTGCATTTGCCATTAAGAAAGAAAAAAAAAAGATCTAGACTCTGAATATACAAGCTGTAAACAAAGCAGCTATCGTTCACAACATCTACTGTTTATAGTTGCTTTTAATCAAGAACATGTCTGATAAGGCGTTAATGGCACTGGCATTCTCTGCCCTTGGTCCTTTGGTTGTGGTAGAAGAAAGGAGATCATGGAAGCAAAAAACAAAACACACTAAATCGGTGAAATCATGGCTACTACAGCAACAAACTGAACGGTCTTTCCCAAGCCATGTTCTTATTGTGGATTGATCTGCTAAGTTGAAGAGTCAAAGACGTCTCTCTCGCCAGCAAGGTTCGCCACTGTTTCAAGATGTCAAATTGGCAGAAATGCTTCCGACAGGATCTGACTCGTGCCAACGGTGTGGGACACCCCATGAAGACAAGAGCAACAGACGCTCATCGATGGCCCGACAGCCAACCGTTGGCTTGGTGTGTCACAGGCCTAACAATAGCTTTTTAAGCCTGGCAATTGTATTCAGGCTTCAAAAATCATAAAAGTGGTGTTCACTTGTGAAGATGATCTTGCTGAACAAAACATATGTGACATCAACTGCTGCTTGTTACAAAGCTTATTTTCCTCACTAATCTAAAACCCTATGAAAAAATCATTGGCTTTTTGTTAAGGGAACCCACAATGATGCTAACTTGCGGGTTGGCCAACAAAAATATATAATCCCTATGTCACTCAATATACAATGATTCAAAATAAGGAAAAAGAAATCAAACAATTCACATGAGCAGAGTAAAATACACACAATCCTATGGTTCAAGATAAAAAATAAAAGCATAACTTACATTATTGAACAAACATTTCTTATATTTCATTTATTTTTGAACTTTTGAAAATATTTTTACATCTATGACAATTGTGGACACCTATCCTATTCCATATTCCTTGGAGATAATTACTAGTACTTTTGTTGATTTTTATATTTTTTAGAACAATATCCTAAGATTTATAAATATTCCTTCATTATAATAAAGTTTTATCATAAATTTAAGCAAGAAGACAAAAATATTTTCTCAACTTCAATAAGTTATTATTAAGGAAGGGCACTCAGGTGTGTGTCAAGCTACTGTACAGTATTTACCGGCACTCTGCTGTTACCCTCCATCGAGGACTTATTTACAGCAGCAGTGATCTCAGGGATCATTTCCATTTATAGGCAGGCAATGATTTTGGGGCACAAGCACCAACAAACACACACTAACCAACTCATCTGCTGTTATCTGTGACATTAACAATCAAAACAATTTCATACACGCCACCAAACAGGAAAGAATTAAAAGGCACTATTCAGTAACAGGCTGCTGTGTCCTGAATGTAAAACACACAACACACCTGGCTGGAGAAAAAAAAAACAATATCAGCATTATACCCTTGATATCAAATATAACAGCAAACAAGGAACTGAACCTGCTTCCCTGCCCTTCTGTGTGTCTTTGTCAAACAAAAGGCTTTCATTGTTCTCAAATTATCAGATGGTTGGCTAAGAGGAGGTGTTACAACAAAGTTTAACCCTCTGAAACTTTACCTATTTCTTGAGAAAGTTTGACGTCAGCATTCCATGACTTTTAATTAAATTTATGGTATAATAAAAATGTATTGATCCCCACTGAAAAAAAATCTCCTCTCGAACAGTTTTCTACTTGAGTGCAGCAGAAAATGGTACAAAATAGGCTTGCACTCTGCAATTTGGTCTATGTGGTTTTCAAATGAAATTGTAAATCTGGGTGAAAGGTTACTTTCTATATGGTGGGTACATGGATATCTGAATATTAACTAGGAAGTAAGGTTATGCTATCTTGTAAAAACATTCTTTAGCATTGTTGGATAAATTGTTACGGTCTACCTCTCCTTCTCAGTCCAGCCTTGAACACTTTCTTTCTACTTACAGTAGTTGTTGTTCTGTATATGTACAGTATAAAATGTACAACTTCCTGTGAGTCCTTCCTGGAAGGCTAATGCCAACTATCTGGCTCTGCATAATACATCGCCTAACTTCATCCTCTGTTTGTGTCAATCACTACAGTTGCTATTGGTAACCAAACTATAACATATAACCGTTGGTTGTAATACGCTGCAGGCACAAAAGACAAATAAAATTTTTACAGGACAGTCTCAGTAAGCGCATCACTATGAGTTATATTCTAACTGGGGATCCACAATGAAAGTGAGATGTGAGCAGCACGTTCAGTATCTTTGTTATAAGAACAAATGTCTGTCAGTCTTCACCAGCTGACCAACAGCAGAAATGTACTGGACAGTAATTGTTTTATGTAGGCTAAGTGGAAAAAAAAAATCTGCCTTGTTTTATACATGGAGTCATTGATTTTTCCCAGCTTGCTACAGCGGGCTAGTGAAAGTGAAACCAAAAAGCTCAGCGTTGCATCAGGAGCCTCGTCAATAATAACAGATACTAGTAAAAGGTTTCCAACACACAACAGCTGGGGATTTCTGAGATTTAAATAGATATCTGTGAAGATTACACTTCACTAAACACAGCAGAGGGTAAATAACAGACCAGAAGGGCATCGCCTCGGACTCCCCATGTTTTTTTTTACACTCAAGTGTAGTGTTGTAGTCAAGTCACTAAACCTCAAGTCAAGTCATCAAGGTCTATATTAAACACAACTGTCACAGCTTTCATCATTTAATAGTCCAGACTTTCTAGGATTGTATTGCATCATCATATTGCTCAGAATTTTGATACAAAAAATCCTATTACAATAAATAAATAAACAAATAAATATCCCACATCCTTGTCTCCAACTTCCAGGTCCAGTGCTCAAGTCCAAGTTCAGTCATGAGTCCTGAAAATCTGAACTGGACTCGAGTACAACAACACTACTCAGGTCTGCCACATTTAGTGACAGACAGCTGTTTAAATGCCACAGTCCACTAGTTATTCTATGCTGCAACTTTTTTTTACTGGTATCTGTTATGATTGATCAGTCACCTGATGTCACTACGCTTTTTGGTTTCACCTACATAAAAACTATTTTTGTACAGTACATTTCTGTTGCCGGTCAGGTTGGCGACTCTTTGTCTGGCCACTGTGCTGTTGCCAGTCAGTTCTGACGATAAAGACCCTGAAAACAGCACGCACATCTCCCTTATAGTGTGGATTCCCTAAAAGGTGAGCAAAGGTTGTTTAAGTTGGAGGACTTGTATCATGTGTGGCTGCTACAAGAGATATAGATTTAGGCATCCATTTGTTTGAGAGAGAAGCAATGAACTTTAAAAAACCTAGAGGAACAACACTTCAGAAAGTATTTTTCAGATCTTCATGTAGTTAGTGAAAACCCACAGCCTCTATCATTACAGCTGGCTCAAGGCTTATTCACATTCTAAGAAACTGAACAATGTCGGCATCTAGCTCATGGATATGAAAAAAAAAGAAAAGGATCTTCCTGCTGGGAAAGGCAATAAAGATTAGTTGTAACTGGAGATGACTGAGTGGAAAATGCCAGGTCTGTTGTTTCCTTTTAGGGCAAAAGGTTGGGAACTGTCAGGTCAGCAACTGTTGTCACAGAGCCAGCACAGCCTGAGGGACACATCACCACATGATCTCTTGATCTAAGACACATACACAAAGAAACTGAGCATTTTGTTTCTCTAGTAGTCATATCAATGATGTCATTGTTTTTTCAGACATCAGTTCAGTTTCATAAACAGAAACAGTTCAATCACAGTTGAGCAGGCAGTAACATCATGTATAAAACTGATAAGTAATTAAACTATTTTTTAAAATGTACCATTCATTCGTAGAAACAGTCTCTCACGTGCTGTTAGACCTGGTCTTCAAATCCACATCCTGAAGCATCCTGGCTGCCATTCCTGCCTGATTTCTTTTACTTGTGGATATCACTGTGGCCACAATAATAAATCCAAGCAACTTTAACAAACACACTTTTTGACATTAAAGCTACACCCAAAGCCATAGAAAGCTAGAGACACAAAAAAATCTTCAAATTTCAATATATACAAATTAACACATGACAAAAGTAACACAAAGCTTCTGTCTGCTCTGCCTTAATACAGTGCAACCAAGAAGACTCAACACAAATTCAACCAATTCCTACATACTGTAGTTGCAATATGTTACAATTTTGTAAATCCATGCAAATGTTTTCATAAAAAATGTTAAACAGGAGGAATGTTTGCCTCAGGAAATATCCAAAAGATGGTTTGCATGTGGCAACACGTCACTGTATTCCTGTGGCATAAAGGGCAGATAGAGGGCAAGAAGTGATTTTTATACACAAGCAGCACTATTGTACCCTCTTAGAATACCTAGAGTTTGAACCATTTGTGGCTGATCAAGTGAATCACACCAACAAACCAGGAAATTTTTTTTATCAAGTACCAAATGTAGTAGGTGCTCATAAAGAGGTTAAATACAAGAAAAAAAACAGTATTATGCCAAAGTGTGTTCCCTCACTGTTAAAACTGTTTCCCTCAGTCCCTTTCAGCAGTGGTTAGGGCTAAGGATAATGTTAAACTCACATTAAGTTACTAAGGGGAAATACATCTTGATGAGGGAAAACACTTCAACACAAGACGGACAAAAATGGCTTGCAAGCATTCATTTAGGGCTGGGAGTCGTAGAGTTGGCTGATAATACTCCTGTAGGGTAGGGTCCGTCTTACCATGCTAACTCAGAGACGAGACAGTCCAAGTAACTTCAAAACAGTGCTGATTTATTCAAAGGATCACAGGCAAAATTAACATTATCAAGTATCTTGCACCTCCAAACTGCTCGCAGGCAGATGTAAGATGAAAGACCCTGAGCCCACCAGGCCTATACATTATATCCCCTCGGTTGGGCTAGCCCCATACTACACAGAAACGTCAACCAAGACGTCTCTGTTGCCAGCTTTGCAGCTGGCCATAGCAGTAGTCAAAACATGAAGCAAATCAACGTGTGAATGTGTGTGTCTGTTGGTTAAGTGGTGTGTAACTAAAAACATTCTCACGACCTCTAGTAACATGTCGTGACTTAAACATAAGAACATATTATGGCTAAGGCTACAGTTATACACGTCATAATAATAATATTAAACATCCTGTCTGCTGACAGTCATCAACTCTTCTCTCTAGTTATCCTTGACCAGATGTACCCTGTAGAAACTCATAAGCATGCCTAAGCATTTAACAGTCTAACTAGACATCCTATCTCCACTAACATTTCTAATACATAAAGTATCTATCCAATATCTATCTGACTAAAAATATCTAACACTCCTGTGTGCAGTAACAACTTATATAGCTAGCTAAATGCTTCCCTGTAATGAGCTGCAGTAACTTCTCCATCCTGTTTCACAATCATCCGATAGCTTTACTGGCATGTCATCGGCCCTTTGAGAGCGGTTAACCTACGTTAAGTAAACAACCGTAACGTTAATGTTGAGTGACATGTTGAATGTTAGCTGCTAGATGAATTCACAGGACTGCATAAATAATATATCTTGTGAGTTAGAGGATAATGTATGCCTCAATAGCAGACAAGTCTTTCAATTCAGCTGAAAAAGAATTGCTCTTCTTCATAACAATGATCAAATCCAATGTGTTGTAATTTTTTTTCTTGTAATAAAATTTTAACTAGCACTATAAGGACTTTCCTTTATCTCTTCATTCTGTTTGCGACTTCCTGCCCTACATCTGATTTTCACGCATCACGTGATTGTAAACAACCTATTCAGGGCTACTGTGCAGATCCAAAGTATCCATCCTGTTGCAAATTACACTACCAGATCTCCTTGCAAATAAATAACTTGAATTTCACAGAGTCTTCTCAGGGATCATTTACCCACAGGCAATGTATTGTTCCAGCCAACTTTATGGAGCTTGTTAGCAAAGATACTGTACACAAGCATGGTAGGAAACACTGCTTACTTTATAAACTCGGTTTTTGACAAAAAATAGCACAATGCAATTTAAACATTTGTAATTGTATATCAGATTAAATCAGTTATTCAGAATTTTGTTTTTATATGATTGTGAAGTGAACCAAGTTATTTCCAGTCAAAAATTAAAAGTAGATAACAGTTGTTTACATAAGCTGCCTGTGAAAACACACCAGAACACCGTACTATTGCAGCCATTTTCCCTATATTTTTCATTAAAGAGACCCAAACAAAGTCTTTGAATCCAGCTATGGCTACACAGTCACATCTGATACACACTGCCCCTGCTTTCATTTAAGCAATTTTTGTACACTGAAGTAGACAACATAGTAGCTCAGCACTTTGTCTATTGCAATGAATCTATCTCAAGCACAGAGGGGTTTTTATGATGCTGGCACCTCTTCAAAGCCTCGTTTTATTGTAATCTTTATGCGATACTGTATTGCTTGACCCGAAATGTGTTCATTCACTTGTTCACATCAGCATGGAGCTCAGTTTGTTTTTCCAACAGGGATGTTTACTGACAAGTGATTAAACTTGACTCATCTGGCTGAAGGAAGATCTCCTGAGTTGCTTAAAAAAAAAAAAAACTGAATCAGAGCAAACTCAGATAGATGTAATGTGATGGCTCACTCCTTTGGGTGCATTTAGAGAAAGCAAAGAAATCATACATAATTCTTAAAATGCATTTATTTTCTTCACACTAGCTGGCACTTTCCAAGAAAAAAAATCTACAGCTGCCAAAAAAAAGAAAAGATAGTTAATGATCATTACTTGCCAAACAGGTTCTGGCTAACGCTCCATTTTTGCTTGCAAAGTGGTTCATTTGCATTGTTTTTAACTGCTGTTTGGCTCTAGGGAGAAAATAATCCCAGTATAACAAAGGCACTATCTCATGCAAAGGACCTGAGCATTTCACACAAACCAAGGGAGGTCAGGGATTGGCTGAGAGACAGCTGTCCCTGTTTCTGGCGGCCTTTCAGTGACCTTGGGGGAGCGAGGAGGAGGTCGAGTCTGTTCAGCTGCCTGACTGCTGTTATACTGTAACTGGCAGATACCATATCACCTGTGTGTGCAGATGAGAGGGTGGCTATACGTGTGTTATTCCTTGTGTATGTACCTGCATGCCTTTGTACAGACTAAGTCAATCTGTCTGTGTACATTTGCAGCTTACACCACCTGCATATTCATACTGATAGGGGAGAGGATATTTACTATGTGTGTGTACAAAAGCAACAACAAAAAACAGCAAAATTTGTCTGGCTGAATGAGAGGACATATAGGTCATAAATCTCTAATTGTTTGGCAACCTTATGTTTTCTAACTGCAGACAACAAAGCAAATGTTAAGAAATGCAGCAAAAATCAAAAGCAAAAGAGTCAAAGGCATTTCTCGTACCTGCACTGTTCACTGAACCTCTCCGAAATAGCCTGAGGAGTACATGCAACTGCAACCACATCCACTTTGCAAATTAAATTAGACGTTTTCTATGATACTATATATAATAGACTCATTTGTGCAAGTTATCCTCCACCTAAACACACATGCATTCATTTTTTTTTAATAGCTCTCATCTTGGATAGGGTTTGTTTAAAACCTGCTCAGGGAATCAGGTCATTTTCATTTTTGCAAATATTTTTTAAATCTGTTTTCTAAAGCACCTTGGTAGTCAAAATGTTACAAGCACATGCTATTACTCCACAAGCCACAGTTTAGCTCTAGCTGGGGACCTTTGTTGCAGGGCCCTCGCTCCCCATTTTCTCTCTGTGTCACTGTACAACTTACTGTGAAATAAAGGAAAAAATGCCAAAAAATAAATATATAAATGAGCGTTCTGCCCACAGTAATACTATAATGGATTGTGTACTAAAAAAGATTTTTAATGTATGACACACACTGGCACAAATGTGAACTTTGGCTAATTAACTGTTCCCTAAACCCCTTGACTGAATGACTGACCCATTGCTGCCATAACCAGGCATGGCAGGCCCAGCATGCTTAAGAGCAGAAGAAATGTAAAATAGAAAGCAGAATAGACAAAAAAAATCTCAGTCCAAGGCAGTGTTGAAAGCTTGAGAGAGCAAGCAAGTCTTTAAAAGTGTACAAATCTTTTCCAAATCATGGGCATCTCTAATAATAAATGGTAGTTTATTACAGAGTGGAAGGACTACCACTGAGAAGGCTCTGTTACCCCAGTATTTTAACTGCGACCTGGGAACTCTCAAGAGCATTTGGTTAGAGGGTCTAAGAGAGCTTACAGAGATATGGGACTCTAAGAGCTCCAATATGCTTAATGTAGTTTAAGAATACTGTCAAATAGCACTACCAAATATTTTACATACATTTTAATATAAGGGGCCACTGGACCCAGATCATCAATTCTAATGGAAAGATGTCATTAATTAATAAACATTTAGTTTTACTCTCATTGATATAAAGTTAAAAGAGAGCCAAGACTTAATGTCAGTCAAACCATTCACAGGCAAGTACATCTGAATATCATCTGCATAAAAGTGAAAAGATAGACAATATTTCTTGCTAACAGACCCCAAATGGATCAAATAAAACAGGTGCAAGGATGGAACCCTGGGGCTCTCAACATGTAACTGGGGCAACAGAGGAAGAAAGACTGTCAGTACATAGAGAGTAGCTCCAACTGATTAAAAATATTCAAACCACTTAAGAGAAGTTCTTTGAATATCTACAACATGAGCCAGATGAGATATAAAAAAAATATCATGGTCATCTGTATCAAATGCAGCTGCGAGATGTAACAGCACAAGAACAGTGGCATTACCATCATCCACAGAGAGCGGGAGGTCACTGAAGTCTCTTAGTAGTGCTGACTCAGTGCTGGGACAAGTTTTGAAACCAGATTGAAATATATCAAAAATACAGTTTTTCTCTAGAAAAGACTGAAGCTGTAAAAGAGAAAAATCTCTAAAACAGACAAGAAAAGTAATTTAAAAATTGGTCTGAAATTAGGTAAAACTGAGGTGTCTAAGCCAGGCTTTTTAAAAGCAGCAACTGACCACAGCCCATTTAAATGATCTGGGGATGGTGCAAGAAATCAAACACATTTAAAATGTGAAGAATAGTTGGGCCAGTGGTACTAAAGGCTTTCTTAACTAAAATAGATGGTAAGCAGTCTAATGAGCAATGAGTTGGCTTTAAATATTGAACAACCTCAGACAATACAGTTAATGAGATCGGCTTGAAGTGATCTAAAACAGCACCACCCAGTCCACTGGGATGGGAATCTAGGATGGTCTCTTTAGCACCAGAATGCCCACTACTACTGCATTTCTGCCATTGAAACCTAACAAGCATTATACCCCATTCTTCCCTTAACCATCACCAAGCATAGCCTCCAGGGCTGATGCAGACCATCCTGCTTTGTTTTTTCACTATATTTTCTCTGTTTGTCTTCAGTTAGAGGAGGGAGGGGCTGCTCCCCTCTCACACATGCAGTCAGCTGTATATTTACACACAATGCCTGTCATGCTAATGCTTGAGGTGTGAAGACATTTAACCACTCACCAGCAACTGCTTTATGTGCACTCACCCCCTGCCCCCTCATGTTCCTGGTGCGTGATTTTAATACTACCTCCTGTGGGATGCTGAAATTTAGCTGCCAGAATGCACCTCCAAAGCAGGGTGAGTGGAGACGAAAGAAATTCAGAACCTGTGATGAGTGTTACTCGGCGTGACATGGTTTGGTAGGTTCCTATAATGGAAAAGTCCCTGATGTGGAAGCTGGTTCTGAATGCTACTCTATCACAGTTTAGGCTAACATCTGTCTTAGTTATGGGATTTGCTGCAACCTCAGCCATGGCTCCCTAATAGCAAACACATTAGCTAGTCCTCACCAACTTTTCTTCTTGTAAAATTTGTTTGAAAATAAAGCAAGCCATAATCAAAAGCAGATTTAAGATCTTTTTGAAGTTTGACAGTCTTTGGCTACAGATGATAAACTCTTTCAATGACAGTTGTCATTTCATCCCGCAAAATCAGTGGTCACTGGCTAGAAATGAGAAGCCCTCATTCATCTACTTTGGTCTGAAATCAAACACCAGTCAGTTCTAAAATATACAGGATTTCAACCTAAGTCTTTGAGAAAAAAAGTTCCACTCAAACAGCAGTTATGTTCATAAAACTCAAAGGCAGGTTAGTAAGTATATTTTAAGTACCCTCATAAAACTGTTTACAGTTGGCACTGCTCTTTGTGTGCGAGTTCCCAGCCAGTGTATTATGGAGTTTTCAGAAGCTGCAGAGACCAAGGTGACATTTCTATTTGTGACCGGGCCAATATACAGGCCTAGGCAACTCAGACCGTAGTAACTTTTAGTAGTTCCCCAAGAATAACACCCCTCCTGTTTTCAGAGGTCAAAATCATGCAAACTTCCCCAGTACTAAGCTGCTACCCCCAGATAGATCTGCAAAACACGGAGACGATGGAGTTACTCACACAGATAAAACTTTATTTGAGTCAAAGTATAATTTAACAATGAAAATGTTTTAAGAAGCCTAACCCCAGAAGCTAAAATGCTACTATAAGAAGAAGTTTCCCCCCACCCAATAAATATAGTGCAGAACAGGAATAAAATGGTCAGAGTCAACAGGTTAAAAGGCACCATTAAATAAACACCACAAATCAATTATCACGCATCAACCAACTATAAGAGGGCCTTGCCTCCCTGTGCATAAAACCATTCACACACTGTTCACACCATAAAATTGACTAAACCCTATTTGGAAACAATACAATAAATAGGGAACATAACGCTAGGTAAACCTCTTAACATAAAAACAGAACAAAGCAAGGCAAAACGTTGCATACGCAAAACATTACATAGGCAAAACAGCAGTGGCTATCACCCCTTGGCTGCACGTCACCCTAGCACAGCATGTGCAATGGACGCCAACTTCTACTGGATCATGCTCGCATCAATTATCGCTCCTGGAGAGCATGCGGCAATCTCCTAAAAACAGTCTTAAAGGAGAAGTAGGACACACAGCTCGATGGAGGGAGATTCACTTAAGACCGGTTACGGCAGCGACCAGCACAGACATTGCTTGTCACAACAGCGTCTCCCCAGGTGTTATTTATATCCATGATTATTCTGACAAATTACTAACCAGGCGGTGTCGGCGTGGCCAACCCGCCAGTTACATACTCTTATCACCAACTTCCTGCTCTTATCACAGAGATGCTGAACTGAGCCAGCTGACCCACATTGTCTCTGACTGGTGGTTTGGCAACAGATGCTACTGCTGCTGCTCTGTGTGTGCGTGCGTATCGCTCATGTTTTGGGGACATAAATCTGTTTACACACACTGTGGAGACTTGCCTTCCTTTTGGGGACAAAAAGACAATTCCCCATGATGTTACATCACAGCTGAGTAATGTAGTTGAATACTGCATGTAACATCTGTTACCCTGCTTCTTTCAGTTGTATCTCCAGCTGAAGAAATACAAACTCCTTCCATAAATCCTTGTGTTTGTCAGTATAAAGAAAAACTATTCCAGTTACACCCTGGCAACCTAACTTCTTCTTGTACAACCAAAAGACCACAGGCTGACAATAACAGCATCATTTGCAACTTTTTGTCAGACTTGCGGCACGGTCTGTATAGCGGCCATCTGAGGTCTTCCTTTTTTCCTTTTTGAATGATGAATACAGACTACTGCCACCTGCTGGTACGGAGAGTTATATCCTCCCACAGAGGTGCAGAACATACTTGGGTTTGGTGGTTGGCTCTAGTTTTTGCGGTGTGTTTAAGTACCACTTTTTGACCCAGACAAAAGCAATTTGAGGTGAAGCAACAGCTAGCCTTGATTGCTGCTAGTTCTTTAAATTCAGCTTGGTGCGTCTCTGCCTAAAGGCACATCAAGTGGGAGAGGCCTGTGTATTGACCTCCTCTCCTTTCTCTCCCCTTTTGTCAGTATAACATTCCCTGACCAACCCTACAGTTCCACTGAATTTGACAAAAGAACTAAACCTGACACAAGTCACTTCATCTATGAATTACAGAGATGGTCGATGATGACCCTGTACAACGAGCAGCTTTGCTTCCAAGACATGTTTGCATAGCTGAAGCTCCAATCTGCATCCGCACGCACACATGGGGCAAAATGGGAAGATGAAATACTTTCTCAAAATGTTAGCTTGGCTGGAAATCATTTTCAGTGTTTTTCTTACCATTTGGGTCATTTACATAGAATGAATTAAACACACAGTTTATGTACTACTGAGCAGATGGCTAAGTATTCCTGGGTTTTTATATCCCACTACCACACAGCACAGCCTGCTAATGGATAATTACATAAAATATAATGGTCTAATAATGCTGAGTAGTTAGAATGAAGATCTGAAGTATGGGATTATTCATTTTATGTTGCTCATAATCATTACAGCAGAATACTGAAACATATAACTTCAAAACAAATCACTTACTGGAGCTCTCACTACTATCAGAAATCTGCACAAAGCTGGCTTTCATTTTGATGCAAAGCCTGAATAAAGGCCCCCCAAAAAAGATTCTTGTACCTATCTATCTTCCGCCTACACAGTTGGGAGAAAACAAAATGGTGAGTGTGTGAACAATGTGCTTTCTGTTCTCTGTGCTGATGAGCCGTTTCACCGTCTGATGAAGCCCATGAAGTTGAGTTGACACCAAATGTCCCAGAATAATGGGCATTTATTTGTGTACCTGTTATCCCTTCACCAGGTGCTTTGAATAATGAAGTGATCAGAAAGGCTGCTAAATCCATATTTGTGAGTAACCTGTGCTTAGACATACAGTATGATGGTGATGTGGCTTGATGAGAGTAGCAGCAGAGTCCCTGTAATTTGAGTCATGAACAAACTGAAGATGATTATGGCTTTTATAGAGCAGTTAATCACACTTGTATGCTGACTGAGAAGTTCTCTAAAAAGGAGTTAACAAATATAAGAATACAACCAGCACATAGTAGACTGGTAACAAACTCACTGGTCCCTGCAAAGGTTGGCATGGTCACCAATCAAGCACATGGAAAGCAATACATCAGTAGTACTGCAGGGCCGTCAGATTGCTCAGATAAAATTATATGTATAAAGGCATATAAATAAACTACTACTACTACTGCATTTCACAGAGCGTGCTAACATTTTGAAACAAACTACTATAGTCTGAATGTTTATTGGATCATAGTAGCATTTCACTGCAAAGGCTACATTACCAACCAGGCAAAACCCCAGGGTCCCAAGCATGCCCAGGGCCCCTAAACAAATTGCTCCAACCATAGCTTTAGTACACTGCAGAGTACTGCTAAACAAAATGGTTTATCAGGTGTTTTGCCTAAATCTAATTACATCTTTGACAAACTGAAAGATGCAGTCATAATTTAAATACTGTAATGTGTTTACTCCCAACCAATAAGCAGTCAAATTTGCTGAATACAAATAATCCTTCCACCAAAGCAATTTATATACATTATGAAATATAGCAGGGGAAAGTTAAAAAATGTTTTAGATTAGCAATAACTTGCAGTGTGAAAGTGGTCTCTCATAGTGACAAACCTACAGCAAATTGCCACCTGACTCTGCAATTCCCTTGACCTCTATAAGAGATTTTAGAAACTTTTTTTTTGTTTTATGGCCCATCACTTTGCTGTTTCAGTCAATTCTGAACACATAGCATTTCAAGCAGGAGCTGACAGCTGTTTCCAGGCAAAAAGCACAGATAAACGAACCATGCACTGCATGCCAAGAACTAAATGACAGACTGGCAAGTTGGCAACTAGCTGGTGAATATGGGGCCATTTAGTTGGTGAAGAGCAAAAACAAAGCTAAAAGAACAGTGGATGTTACACTAAATTCATCAAGTGACCAAAAACACAACTCTATTTCTGCTGGCCAGAGAGGTTCACGAGTCTAAGTCAAATCCTGAGTCAATTAGGGACAAGAATTGAGTCACCCAGTCTTTTTACGTGGGTCTAGACTGTGACTGGAGTACAATCCTCCAACGAGTGGCCATCTCTGCTTCTGACTGTGCAACTGTTTGATAACACATTCACCATATTCGCTTTATAAGGTGATAATATGTCTGAAATCTTCTAATGCAGCCTGAGAATAGTTTGAACAAAATGAAAGAAAACAATTAGCAGCTGCTGCCAAAACAGCATTTTTTCCACCTACATTATCACAGCAGTATATTGTGCAGGTTGTTGTTATGCAGCAAAAAATGATGGGAATGGAAATTTGAAACTATGGCCTACTTTCCACTTAATGTGCCTGAAGCCTGAAAGCCTGGTTCTGCATGTTGATATACTGACATAAAAATGTTCCTACTTGTTCCTTTTGAGTGTGTCCCTGTCCTGGACTAAACAAATCTGACTTACCTGTAGCTGAATGACTGGACTCTCTATCAGCCAAAGCACCCTCGTGGGAGGCTGGTTTTTGGCTGACTGATTGACCTCTTTTGGCTTTGGCTGGTTCCTCATTCACTGTAAACAGTTTAGAGTTTTATTTTATGGGATACAAAAAGGTAGAAAGTGCCAAGTTGTAAAACATCTAAGACTGCTAATCAATTCAGCCTTACAGAGATGGTGTAGCACAACTAAAAATCTTGCCTGCTGCTCTCCTGGCTTCTCCCAGATGTGTTGCATCAGGTGAGTGAGTCAGACCAGGCCCCAAGTCACCTTTTTCTCTACATGCCCTGGTCTACCAACTAAGACATTTTTCTTTTTTTACAGCTTCATAATAAAAAATATACTTAAAATCACATCACTTCACACATTAGAGGTTCAGTCAAACTGTTAGCAGTGTTTCATTAGAGGTTCAGTCAAACTGTTAGCAGACACATTGTCAGTGTTGTGCATTGTCTAGTGCTAACTCTTTAGGTAACAGTACCAGACGGCTTAGCACCGTCTTAGTGTTAGCCTGTGGAGTATTTGTTTATAACCCTCACCCTAAATAGGCTACTGGACAGACAACAAAATCACTGTTAACCTCTACACTAGAATGTGTGTACGTACCATTCTGTGCTAGTCAATATTTTTTCTAAAAGAAAACCATTGTGTAACCTAAAATTCATCAGGCAAAAATTGATGAACATATTTCAACAGCCTTAAAAACAGACTGGTGTCTTATTGACCTAGCACTTTCTAAAGCTGTTTACCATAAGAAAAACACAAATCCCATCAAAAGAGCAAAACCAGTGAATATGATCTTTCTTCCTCTGTGCCATAGAGCTCAACTGTGGTCCAGAAATTATTAAAAACACATCAATTAGCCACACGATTGCACTGGGTGACATGCTCCTTCATTACCATGAATGACCATGAATGTAGTTTATTTTAACATAGCCCCACATACTCTGTCCTGCTGCTGGAAATATTTAGTACAGCTAAAAATGTGAATTAATCTGTAGTACTAATAGTACCCCACAAGTGCACAATTTTGTCTTGCTAAGAAGCTTTTTTAACTAGTGCTCATTTAGTTTAGAATATGACTGGGATTTATTTATTTATTTATTACAAATAAACCTAAATATCTAAGATGTGTCTCACAATTGTTAACCAAAAATGTCAAATATCACCAGCCTTATTCTTTTTAAAACAGTCATACTCTGACACTTTATTGAAACTTTAAATTGATTGAGAAGTGATTCAGTATTAACTGCAAGAGCAGTGTCCCAAATTCTTCTTTACTACAAAATAAATTTAAAAAAATTCAAAAAGAACTATTTTATGTGCAAGCAACTTCAGTACTACTGAAAATTGTTCTTTCTTTCAGAGGTCAAAAGGTCATATTAGGATCAGGTTCTACAGTGAAACAAAACTGCTGAGAACTCAGGAGAGACCCCACAAATCTACTTTAGAAGCTCCTTCTACATTACTCACTGGTACATGCACCTGCTATTACAAGTTCCCTTCCTGCAGATCAAAGAGAGATGGTGATGGTGAGGGAAAGACCCCTACAACGTTAGAGCGGAACCTTTGACGGACTGCTGTTTCCTGCGGTAAACCGTACTCATTTCCTGTGTTCTGTATTTGCACTGCGTTGTGCTTGCTTCCAGATTGTTTAGGAATTAAACTCACTATTTTCTAGGTTCATCTGAATTTTTGAGTGACAACATACGCTTGCACCACTTAAAGCACTTGTTTTGCAGAAGTTCTTGCTAACTACCAAATTTAACTTGCTACTTTAGGTCGGCTAGTTTAGAAGCTAGCTAAGCTAGTAGCTTA
>NW_018127931.1:5360622-5398250 GCF_001952655.1 Monopterus albus | reverse complement strand
ATGTTTCTATATGCCACCATTACACATTACTGACTGTGTGTCTCCTTTCTCCCGTAGTGTGTCCTCTCTCTCTCCCTGTACCTTTCTGCAGGTTGCCCTGGCCCTGGAGCTCTACGTCTCTGACGAGCAGTCACCAGCCACATCGACCTGATCAGTATTTGATTGTTGTGTCTTCTTGCTTTTCTTCTTTTGTCTCTCCTCTATCCACTCACCCCAACCGATCGAGGCAGAAGGCCGCCCACCAAGAGCCGGGGTCTGTCGGAGGTTTTTTCCATTAAAGGGAGTTTTTCCTCCCCACTGTCGCCAAGTGCTTGCTCAAGGGGGATTTGTTGGGTTTTCCCTATGTAATAATATTGATAACAGTAAGGTCTAGACCTTACTTTGTAAAGTGTCCTGAGATGACTTTTGTTGTGATTTGGTGCTATACAAATAAAATTTGATTTTGATTTGATTTGATTTTGATATGTTCACGGTCACCCTACATGCTGTTTGAAGAGCAGCTGCTGTGGCTGATTCAAAGTGGCACGCTGTGATGACAGAGATATCAACAACGGGAAAGACTCAGTGATCTTTTCTCTGCTTTTAGGACAGCAGGAACACAAAACAACCACAGAGAAATTAACCACTTTCTGAAGAGCAAGAAGAGATTTGGTAACCCCTTATTTCACTGGTCCGTTATGGCCAAATAATTTCTTCTTTCTACTGTGTTTGGTGCTAATTGTACAGCAAATAGAACCCTGAGACTTGTATTTTAGTTAGATGAACTAGTCACAATGTGTTATACATTCCCAGTGGAATCTCTTTAAAAGAACTGCTTAATATATGCTGAAGTAAAAATGTATTCAGCATTCACTGATAATTGGAAACTTCTTCATGCATGTTGAATTGTGTGCTTGCCTGTAGAGAAACAGCAGATTTTGTAGGTTATGTTAGCTTAGCAGTTAATTGGAACTAATTAACTATAAGTGTACTGACTGAATGTTGTTTCTGTTTTACCTATAGGCTTTGTCACTCTAACTATTGCAAAATTACATGGGTCTTTTTAGGAAAATATATTTTTTGATTTCACTGTTGGGTTTCTCTTCTGATTGCACCAGTGTGACTTTCTTTAATCTCCCTGTTGTGCAAAAATAGAGGAAAAGCAATATTTAAGGACTGGGGAAGCAGGTGACTGTAGGGTCCATACTGATATTCATAGAGAAATGGTGTATTCTTCTAGCGGCAACAGACCCTCCATGTGTCAGAAAGGATGCAATATGTGATTATTTGAATTAGCTCAGCTGTAGACAGGAGAGTAACCACGTGTGCTTTTGACATTATGCACTGGCAGTTTATCTGAGCGGCAACAACTGGCAGTGAAACCCAATTCTCTTCACAGCTTCTACTTTTAGATGAGGAAACGGGGGTGAAAGGTTCAACAGTTGTAAAGCATGAAAGGCTAGAAACTGACAGAGCAGCAACTAGTTATACAGGTCATCTAAATGACCTCGCTGAACCACAGAGTGCTGACATGTATCGGCTGCTGTGTGTAAAGGGAAGAGAAACCACTCACAAAACTATGCTGTTTTTGTTTTATTTTTAATGGAATGTATCTTTTTGAGGTACAGTATGAAAATAGATCTCATGTTGAAATAAGAAATTGGACAGTAGTTACAAAGGGCGCAGCTATAACTGTGTGTGTAATGATGTCAACGGGAAGGCATGTCAGAGAAGCATCACACCAGTCGTATTAGATAAAGGGCACAGCTATTACCCTGTGTGGGAGATGACAGCAGCATGGAGGCATGTGTTGGTTTGGCGATGATACACTGGCAAGAGAGGAAAGCAGTAGGAAACACTCCCAGCAAACAGGAAGCAACATGACCTATGGAGAAATAAAATGTTTCCTGACAACACTCCATCACAAAAAGAACATCTGTCACATTCCACTAAATGTCATCTATCACCGCCTTTAGAAGTTTCAGTTAAATTATTTAGTCTGATCATTTTCTCCTGAATATCATTTCATGCCTTAAAATGTGTAACTTGTAGATCTAAGAGTTTCTTGAACATTTCTCAGAGACAGAGCTGCTACAGACAGAAATAAAATGACACGCTGCAGTGGGTTCGGCCAGCAAGTCTGTTTTAGCTTGACTTAGATGGCAAGCTTGAATTGCCAAGGAGCAATCAAGTCAAAGTACAAAGTCCACTGTATTTATGATATTGGAAGGCTAGCACCTAGGTAAGTAGCTAAATACTTATTTTGTTTACTAACTTTATAGCCCTTGTCATTTTGGAGCCAAGAGAAATAACACACTACTGGAGAAAAAATCTACACAATGGCTTGAGCCTTTTTTTGTTGCCAAAATATATGGAAATACTGTACACTATACCTAAAGAAAGCACTACAGCAAAACATGTTGCACTCACATGACTGAAAAACTAAATTCTAACATGCTAGCTAGCCAGGAATCAATCATAGCTCTCTGCTAACAGTCATTTAGCAAGATAGCTAGCTCATCTGCTCACAAGACAACAAAATCACACAGTTTATTCCAAATTCATATTTGTACCATCAACTTTTTCTACCAATCTGTCAAGAGGTCTGTTAAGTAAAAATATGTTGCAACACAGCTTCTCCTGGTTTGACCAAGAGCCTTCAACACAATGACAGTGTCTCTGAATTTCCACAAATATAAAAATATCAAAGAGCTTATCCTTTTTCTATTTGGTTATCTGTTTTGGTCTCCTTTAGGGCTTATTTTGGGGTTTCAGTTTGATGTTACCTTGCCAGAAAAACTGTGGTTATTTGTCTTTGCCCACTAAGTCTTGAAACAGACATGCAACCAGTGAAAATGTCTATGGAGCATCTCAGCTGAAAACCGCCAATAACCCCCACTGTGTATGTTACCATAACTAAGCTTTTCTCTGAAAGCAAACTGGGGCTAATAAGTTATCTTCCTCAGATTTAAGACTTGCGTGAAAGCCAGAGACTGAATTTGTATCTATGAATGCAGTCAAAAAAAATATGCTGAAAAATTACTGATATACACAATGAAAATACTACAATGTACTGTAACAAATAATAAATAAGCTTACAAGCACTTATTATAATTAGGTGGTGCAGGTATCTCATCATATACAGTATCATATTTTAGTATAGTATACTCAAAGGTGTAACACTGCACAAGATAGAAATGTAATGAAATCATTCTTTGGTTCAGTTGAAAAATAAAAACAAGGACAAAGACACATTATATAAATAATGAACTGATGTGTCTAACCTACAGCAACCATCCTATGGAAAATTTTATATGAAATATTATTCCCACTGGACCTTATGAGCAATTTGAAAGCCATGAAATGCCAAACAAGTATTTCCCGTTCCACTCTTACAACAACCACACTGAAGATTCATCAGCAACATTTTTATAGAAAATATATATACACATCTAATAAATAAGGGATGAACCCAGCACACAGTAGAATACAGTAGTTTTCTCACATGCTTTTTGTCCATCAGTCTTTTGTGAAATAAGTCTCTGCATTGAAAAGGGACGGGGTGCAGGTCTGTGGAAACCACTATATGGAAGAGGGGTTCTCCTGGAGAATTGAGTTTGGCGGTGTAGCGACGGGGGGAGATGCAGCCCGGGTCAATATTCGTCCTCCAGCTGAGTGTCCAATTAACCTGCAGATGCAATTTATTAGACAGACTGCCGAGTGATGGTACCTAACGCACGAGGCTAAGGAAATCAAAAGACACTTGAAACACAGATTCAATATAACAGGACCTCAGACTGCTTATTTAAACAATCCAGCTCCTACCATGGACATCAACTCACACTAACATAATGGAAAATCTATTTTCTGTCACTTTATATGAAAGTTTCAACTGGGGAGGTATTTGTTTTTTACATTAAAAAACCAGTGGGTTTCACTCCTCAGCAGGGAGTCAGGAATGTAGAAATACTTAGGACGTTTTTCTGAAACTAGTTCACCTTCAGAAAATATTAAAATTCTGGTGGAGAAATATTGAATCCTTTATCTATTAATTTAACATTTTTTCTCGTTGAAAACTGTAAAATAAAATAAAAAACCCATGCAGCACATTAAATTTAAAATCAGCTGGAATCAGCCTACAAAGACCATGTGTTATTGCTATCATTTCTCATTGCTGAATGACATTACAATCCCAGAATTCTTAGGTAAAATAGAGACGACAACCTCCGACCTTACAGTAACTACCTGACAAGATATGGTCAGCTACTCTTTACTGCACTTCACATCAGGGGAGCATTCAGAACCACTGTTTAGACTGTTTGGTGACTTATTCCCAGACAGTTCATCACAATGGCTAAATAATCAAATGTGACCACATTGTTTCCAAATGTTAGGTTCATTCATGTTTAAAATAACCGAGTTAAACTCACCCTGTGCCTCTGACAGCCACCTGTATGGATATTTGCTATCAAGCCATACACACAAGGGTGTCGGCTAAAGTCGCGTTGATGAGCTGCTGGAGAGTTTATTTAGACTGTTAAGCAGCATACACTTGGCTCTGGTGTGATACACAAAGCCCAGACTGCTTTTACACTACAGGTTAGAGTACCAGAGTAAATTTGAATGTCAAGGTATATGCATACACTCATCAAAAACAGAAACACCTGAATGCCTTTGATATTTACGCAATTCGTGCGTCTTTACGCTTAATTTGGACACGGACACAACTTGACACATTTTTAGGTGCTAAACCTTAATACCGTGGACTTGCATTCTAGCACTGATTCGTCCTTGTAATTCTAATTTTCAAGTGACTCTAAACACACATACACCTTTCCATGTATATAGTTAGGAGGTGTGCGTAATTTGAGCGTTTAAAGCCATTTGTATGGATATAAAGGAGATCCCCTTGTATGAAATATCAGACCCCTCTGGGAATGTTTATCCAGTACATTTCCCTGTGGAGGTTTTCACCTCCGTAAGGGGGACTTATAGGCGGGCCTAGAGCAGGAGCTCACAAACTTTTTTACGTCAAAATAAATCCACATTTTGTACATTTCTCTGCCTTCTGGAAGAATATTTGCTCAGAGTTTGATGTGTGAGGGAGGACTGCAACCTACGATGCATAAACCCGTCCTCACTCATGGTGTAAATATCCAGGAAATAAAACAACAGAGAAAAGCGGGTCCTTAATTTACAGGGGGATGCCAGGTGGTCCCGGACCTGTCTTACCGCTAATGGGGCACCAATGTCCGCGGGACTCGCCGCAGGTCACGCAACGTTTGGCGAGCTGCGGACCGTCTTCTGTCCGGGCATCTGCACGACGAGCAGCTGCTGCTTCTGTCGGGTGGACTTAACAGCCAAGATCGCCTGCCGGTTCTTGTACTGAACCATCTGCAAGGTGATCTCCGCGTTCCAGCCCTCGTCCTGCGGGCACCTGAAGTCGATCTCCTTCCCCTCGGTCATGACCACCGTGAAGTAGACGTACTTGCCCTTCCGTTCCACGCAGTCCACCGTCTTCATGTTTGCGAAGTGCAGCTCCTTGATTTTGCCCATGTCTCCGCCACCTTGGTGCGGCTGATGGTGGTCGTGCTGCTTGGGCGCCAGGAGCAGCACGCCGTCCTCGGTCAGGACGCAGTGCTTCTTCTTCCAGAGCTGCAGCAGTCCGTCGCTCCGCTTCTCCAGTAGACCCTCCTTGAATACCTTCCTCCCGTTTTCCAACATCTTCACTTGGATTCTTCCACCTTTCTGGCTGCTTGACTTGTTCTGGCGGAAGGCAGTTTATCCCGGAGCAAGTAAAGGCATGAGATGCTGCTGTGACTGCGGTGTCGAGTTGGGGCTGGGTGTAGTGAAGAGGTGGCTGCCTGCTTTGACCGTCTGGCGGCTGGCCACAGTGAGTGAGGGGGGCTTGGGAGCGGGAGGGGTCTGGAGAGGTGTACCGCCCCCGATCGGCACCAGCCTCTCGAATCCATAAAAATCACAAAGCCGTCTAATATTAACGAGTTTTTCATTTTTAGTACATTAAAGGTTAATTTTAAATATCCAATTATTAGGCGACTATTCCCCAATATACACTTATTCTTAAATATTTGTTCATTAAAAAGACTTTTATAGGCAGAGAAATAATACAAACGAAACTCCAAACACTGCATTATATGAAAACATGTGGGAAATGTATATGTTCTTCCAGTGTTTCCCATTAAACCACCTCCTGTATGTACTGACTATTGATATAGTCAGTTGTGGTACAGGTCTTCTCTCACACTAAGGCTTTGGGTCTAATGGTCTCAACCAGGACTATGTGCAATCCAAGTGTTTGTGCACTCAGTTCCTTACTTTCACCATAGTCGCAGTCATCTCTACATTGGTATGTAATTGCTCTGGTGTCTGTGTGGCATCTGATGCGATTATGTTTCAGTTCACTGTAAATCACATTCCCCATGGAGCTCTGGTCATGTGTAGATGTCGCACAATCTCACAGCAATGACGCCCTCTGGAGGTGCAGAGCTGCCCATAAAGGGTCACAGGATAGGTACTTCGTGTCCGCCTTCAATCTGTATACATATATATATATTTTGGAAGTCTTTACCAGTGACTTACTAAGTTCATGCATATTTTTGTCAACAGGTGTGATTACTAAAACAAAAAACTGATAAAAAAAAGAATCATTTAACATGTTTAACCAATTTATTCATGAACATACACATAGTTACTGAGTACAATTAGTATTTTTGTAGCATAGCATTTTGCCTTGACAACAGCTGCTCAGAAGGACACTACAGAACCCCATCATGTCCTTTTTCAGTGAACACAATCTGAATACTCCCTGCAGAATGAGAAGTACCCTGGCTCACCAGAGTGGAGACAATGAAGGCCAACACAAATAACACTTAGCTGTTTTCACAACTAAGAAGGCTTTAAGAATGGATGAAGAGAGCCACAGGCCAAGGTTTCTTCTCAGTCCCCCCCTCCTGGCTTTAAGTATTGCTCCGACATGCTCCTCTGTGGCCTTCCGGGTAAGAAAGGAAGCAGGTTGGGCGGGGAAGGTGGTGGGTCATTAGCCACACAATGGCCTTTTCACACTTTCCCTCTTTCTTTCACAGTGATAGAAATAAACCAAGACCGCGGCGCTGGACTAAGGTCTATCAGTCACCTGACCAGTCACAGATTGGCAACACAAGAGGTAAATAAACGAGAGGCATGTTGGCAAACCTTACATGCCAACAGACTTTCCTTGTCATCTACTGTGCTACATCTGCCCAATCCAGTTCATACAAAGCCCTCTCTGAAAAGATTAAATGTGCCTCTCCTGGTAAGAAAGATAATGCACAAAATAAAAAAAATACTGCACTAGCTGAACTCTCCACAGAGCAGGGTTACAGCACCGCCCTCTGCCCCTTCAGGCAGAGGTCCTTCCAAGTGCTGTTCACAAGGAATACTTAGAGAACTGATGACAGGACACCATGGGTACACCACACATAAGTGTTATAGTAAAGACAGCCACATCACTGCAAGCCTTCCAAGGAGCCTGAAGCACAGGATTACTGGGACTCCAGGTCCTGAACTTGTCCTCGTGTTAAACTGTCTCGTCCCCTTCCTCGGCTAGAAAAAGTTCTTCAGAATGTTCAAGAGATTCAGCCAGGCCACAGCAAGCCCTGAGCAAATGACTGCGACAATGACAAAGACATTGAGACAAACATGATTTTTATCGAGTTTAGATGAGCCAACCATTTGAAGAGAAGGGGACCCCTTCTTGACAAGGTTCACCGGTGGTGCCAGCCAGTCTGCTTACTGGAATGTATTCAAGAGCATACTAGTTGAGCATAAGTGGCACAAGAAGTGGCCAAAAAACAACTCCAGATCCCATGGTCGCGAGATTAGATAAAGTGGAATGGACACTCTGATGCTGGTCACCCATCTGTCCTGTCTATAGAGCTGGAAATGCTACAGTGCTTTTACAAGTGCTCAAAGCCCCACTAAGAATAAAAAGAGATGCACCTGGGACAGCCAAAAATGACTAATATGGAAGTTTAGTAGGAACAGGGTGGGGACGGAGAATTTAAACTCAAGTTTTCATGATGCAGTCTAGACCACAGCTGTTGTCTAAGAGCAAATACAACAAAAAACTTCCAAACTAGTTTAGCTGTGAAGGAACAAGTTCATGCTTTTTGAGGGAGATTTTTTCCTGTATCCTATCTATTGTACAGAGAACAAAGAAGAAACAGGTCTAGTAAAATACTATGTATATTGAGCCACACCGCTCCCAGTATATTACCATGAGTTTGTGTAACAAAATCTTTAAACCTTTTCTTCAAATTCGCTACCAAGAAAATTACAAAACATTATAAGGCGGTAAGTAAGGTTGTTTTTTTATTATTTTTTTGAGAAGCCATTACAGTGCAGTTGTTCCTCAAGGCAGCTGGGTCAGGTTTCACTGCTGCCTGCACTCAGCTGGGGGGGCTGCATCCTTCTGTAAGAAATCACAAGAACCGGGGGAGTTGTTAACACCATAGATATGATCAACACCTGCCAAACCAACAAGCTACAAAGCCCACCCACACACACACACACACACACACACGTCAAGAGCTAAACATTCAACAAGCTTCTTAACTTTACAGATATGAACATGATGATGCCATTCACATTGGAGAGATTATGTTAACTATGGGTCAGTGTAGTGCCCTCATGAACATTGTGACACAAACACTGTCCCCGGATAACCTTATTCCACGTCTCTCCCTTATTTTGTTCCTCTCTCCAATATTGCTATCTGCTAAGGAAGGCCATGCCCAAAAAAGGAGTATATAAGTGATTTTTTTGATAGCGCAAGTACAGATCCACACAGCAAATTTTCATCTGCATGGGTACAACAGATTGTATGCACTTTTAAAATATAAAATTTACAAAAGTAGGATGGTTTAGCTCAAATCCAACTTTTCCTTGTGTTCTAGATAGCCCAATTTTATTGCAGTGTCATCAAAATGCAGTGTTGACATTGCTCTTACTGCAGAGCAAGTGTGAATTTAACGTTGGGCAACATCATTCAAATCCATCAACTGCTAAAAACTAACAAAATACCTAAGTAAGCAACAGATGAGCAGTGCACAGAGATACAAGACCCCATTACACTTGGGGAAGGGCGCCCTTCCAGTAGGCATGTCACACTTCTAAACATGATGGCACACTGCAGCCGTTTAAGTTGCTCTCAGCGGCCTGGTGCTATACGACTGTGCACCGTCAGGTCATTTTAGCCACTGTGCAATACACTTGGGCTGTTACTGAACTCTTGAAAATTGTGCTCTGTACCAAGATTTTACATAATATACTAATTTTTGCCAAAGTATTCAAGTAATCGCTCTGCTTCTACTACACACTAAAATGAAGCATTTACTGCATTTATAAACTCAGAAATTAGCCTGCATTTGTGGAAGGAAAGCGTTCAACATGTTGGGTGATTCAAAAATAAAAAAAGGGAGCATTGGACTAGCTTTAACATGATACAGGTACAAATGCAGCGTTCAATCCCAAAAAAACATGCCCACTTGAAAGGTTCCGGTTTGGAGCGCAAGTGAGGATATCAGGCTCAGATAAGAATTTGACTGAAAGGCTGAGGTGTTTGACAAAGTTTATTCATAATGCGAGTAAGTTATTTGGTCTATGTGGACATTATAATGAAAAATAGTCATTCAGTTTCTCAATATACACTGTAATGCCTGAAAACAAGTGCGCATTATCTGCACACCAACTATGTGGCTAATATTAGCTTGCTTATGCATTTTCCGTTTTCCATTTTATCATACGAATATAATTTTATTGTCTAAGGTTAAAGACAAGACTGAACTCCAAGGACGCCTGGCTTAGATCAAGTGTAATCTTTGACATATTCCACCTTTTGATGCAGGATGAAAGTGCTGCTCTGCAAGCATATACACACACACAAGCAAACTTTCAGCAAAACACACCTTAATGAAGTTTGCACCAGTAGTAAAACTGACGAGATGTTTGTTTTCTATCGAAATTACATGCTTTGTTAAATTAGGATTGCAGTAGAACAAAGGCAGCAGTCTTATTCTAAGCTTGACTTCAGCATGCCGTAGTATATATCAGCCTCGATTTAAGTGCTGTACACATGGACTATGTATGTAGGGCAGGGTTAGGGCATACATGGAACGCCATAACCTGGCTCGCACAGTGTACAGACATCTGTGCCGAGTACAGGCTGGAAGTCCAAAGCCAAATTGGGATACACCTCCAAAGGTGTTTGAGAATGACCAAGCTAAGATCCTGTGGGACTTCCAGATACAAACTGACAAAGACCAACCAACCAGACATAGTAGTGGTGGACAAACAGAAGAAGAAGGCTGTAGTGATAGATGTAGCAATCCCAAGCGATAGCAACATCAGGAAGAAGGAACACGAGAAGCTCAAGAAATACCAAGGGCTGAAAGAAGAGCTAGAAAATATGTGGAAGGTGAAGGCACAAGTGGTCCCCATGGTAATAGGGACATTGGAGCTGTGACCCCCAAACTGGGAGAGTGGCTCCAACAGATCCCAGGAACAACATCTGAGATCTCTGTCCAGATAACTAATCTCAACATATAAGGTGGCATCATTTATGTACGTGTATTAGGGGTGCAACGGTTCTCGGTAAAGATTTGAACCGTCCCGTTATCCTCCCACTGTTCGACACGCACGTGGACCACAGTTGCTCTGACCACGCACTTACAATACAGTTCGGTGAAAAAAAAAAAACAATGCATAAAACAGAGTTCAGCTAATGTATGGTTCTGAATATGCCCTACGTGCGTTTCATGTGAGACTGCCGTCCAATCAACTCGTAGTATGTAAATTTGTTGCTATATGACACAGTTCCTTATGTGTTGGTGTGTGTGTGTTGCGGATGCATAACGTTACTGTTCAGCATGGCGAGCAGAGGAGACAAGCTGCTAATAGAGCCGCCACCTGCTTCAAGAAATACCAAGGGCTGAAAGGGCTCTGTCCTTCAAACATGCCCTCTTTTTGAAAGCCACACAAGTAGCCATTTGGCCGATGCACTGATGAGTGCAGTTACAGACTGGAAGTTGGAGAGACCTAACATCACCATTCCAGTCACCACAGATAATGCACAAAACATGGTAAATGCCATAAAAGCAGCAGCTGGATTAGGGCCACAAATTGGATGTTTTGCACACATTCTGAACCTTGCAGCCAAGAAGGCAGTAGCAATTCAACAGATAAGCCGTCTGTTGGGTAAAGTCAGAAAAATTGTAACATTTTTCCATAAAAGCACAACAGCTGCTCATGCCCTGAAAGTCAAGCAGGAGATGCTCATATCTGTTCACAAACTTATACATGACTGCCCAACTAGATGGAATACCATTTATGACATGATTGAGAGATATCTGGAGCAGCAGCCTGACATCTACTCTGCCCTAATGGACAAAAATGTTTAGAAGAATGTCGGTGTTGACATTGCAGTGTTGTCTGACAGTGAACTGAAACTGGCAGAGGAAATGATTAATCTGCTTAAGCCCCTCAAGACAATCACCACCCTCTTAAGCACTGAAACAACTCCATCTCTGTCAATGGTTCTCCCTCTGAAGAGAATGATACTCAAATCCATGGAGCCTGTAGAGGATGAGAGTCTAGCCATAAAGGATGCCAAGGCAGCCATCACTCAGGACTTTGAAAACAGATACACAGATCCTAACCTCCAAGAGTATCTCAACAGGGCATCATTCCTTGATCCGAGATTCAAGTCTCTACCTTATATGAATGCAGCCTTGTAGAGAGAAATCTCTGAACAACAGCAGGTATTTTTATGATTTAAAAATATGACATTTTACTTAAAAATATATACAGTGGTCCCTTGTTAACAGTGGAAGTTACGTTCTAAAAATAACCCGCAATAGGCGAAATCCACGAAGTAGCCAGCTTTATTTTTTATAATTATTATAGATGTTTTAAGGCTGTAAAACCCCTCACTACACTTACACTTTTCTCAGACAGGCATTAACTGTCAGAAAACGGCGCGCGTAGTGCAAGACAAAGACTTTTACTGA
Source organism: Monopterus albus (assembly GCF_001952655.1). Taxonomy (NCBI): domain Eukaryota; kingdom Metazoa; phylum Chordata; class Actinopteri; order Synbranchiformes; family Synbranchidae; genus Monopterus; species Monopterus albus. The sequence goes on along the minus strand of NW_018127931.1, from coordinate 5,386,206 downwards.
TATTATAGAGAAGGAGGTGATGTCATACAAGGCAGAAGATTGCATTGAGACAGATGCAGATCCACTTGCATGGTGGAAGTTGCATGAGAGCAAGTATCCTCATGTTGCTAAACTTGCACAACAATACCTTTGTGTCTGTGCAACATCAGTGCCAAGCAAAACAGTGTTCACTGCGGGAGACATTGTTTCTGCAAGCAGATCTCGACTTGCAACTGAAAATGTTAAACTGATTTTCTTGCAAAAAATCGTGAAGATAGTTGAATAGATAGAATATGAAAAAGTGACCCAGTGTTCTTGGTCTGAGCTATTTTATGTTTGTTTTGAAATGCACTTTATGTTGGTACTCTAAAGTAGGCTTCTCTTAAGTTAAAATGTTGGTTTTAGCAGGGATTAAAAACTGCTTAGAATTTTATTTTTGTAAAGAAGCCTGTTGTGACCAAGGGTTTCAGTATTTGTAACCCAATAAACTTTCTTTGAATTTGACAGTAGCTTTTTTTTTTGCCCTAAACACACACATACCGAGCCGTACCGAAAACGTGACCCTAAAACCGTGATACGAACCGAACTGTGAGTAATTTAAACCATCGCACCCCTAATGTGTATTTATCAGAAAAATACTTGCCCTTTAAAATGGTTAGAACAAATTCTGCTAGATTGTTTTGGGAGACAAGAGGCTGCTTGGAGGATTGCCTTCATTCAAAGTTTGAGGCATTTTGGGCCATTGAACAGGAAAGTGTAATACGACCTTTAAATATTTCAAGACCTATCTTTCCCAGGTTCATTTATACAGCTTGGAACAATCCAGAAATTTGCACCCTGCACTTAATTTTGTGTCTGACAAGATGTGGTGTTGCTATTTGCTCATAATCTCTACACCGGAACCTGTCTGGGTGAAAGGCATTATGGGATATGGGAATAGGGGTGAATGGGTTAAACTTCCAAAAATAACCAAAACAAAACAAAAACCCAACAACAACAAACCAAGTGGGTGTTAGTAAATGGGAGGGTGCAGCACGGCGGCAGAGGCAGGGTGTTCATGTGTGGGGTGGGGTGTGGAGAGAGGTGGATGGTGGAAAGAAAAGCTAAAACCAATGATGCAGGTGGGGGTGGAGAATCAGGGTGCGACAGTAATAAGCTGTACCTACCAGGATTAGGGTTATTTTTCTATTGTCACCATTTAAACCTAGTGAGGAAAAATTTAAAGAGCAGCTGACAAAAAATGCCAAAGTGACTGGAGAAAAACATTAATAGGAGAAAAGCAAAACTAGCAGAATACAGAATGTCAAAGATGTCTGTGTTCAGCAAAGAAAAGGCAGAGGTCATACTGGTTTACTGTATCTTGTGTAGTGTCAAACTTACAAGCTGCTTCAGTCCGATAAAATCCCCTAAACCCAAGGCCAGATCACTCAAGCAACACTTAAGCCATAAATGTGCACTGTGAGGATTCCAAATATGATGCACACAAACTGCAATTGCAAACACTGCAGACAAGTGTAGCAACAAACTGTGATGCTATGCTTTTAATACATTATGAATTAAGACACTTGCAAGCACCATTAAGACAAGTGAAATACTTTTACGCTTCACTGCTTTTCTTCTGTGGAACCCGTTTATTCATAACTTTGCAGCTGCATTACCTCCACCAGGAATACAGTGAAGTAAAACCATTGTGTACATGTTCTCATTCAAACTTTGTTGTGCCATGTTTCCTATACAAGTGTCGGTAAAACGAACTAATTGGTGAAGAGTAATGCTGGAAAAAAAAAAGGCTCATGATCTTGTTAAAACCCTGGTGTGCAGAGAGAAAGCGTCTACTGGGGGACCGTTTCTGTCGCTGACTGCAAGTCAAATCAAGATCACAACAAAAAATCTGAAGCAAACCAAAAGCTGGTGTAAAATGAGATGCATTTGACAGTATGTATTCTGATTGTTGAAATGAGACAAGCCCACTTAGGCCAGCCGTTCTCTACCTGCAGCTCAGGACCCCCACAAAGCACCGGATGGTGTACTGCTAAACATTTCACAGTGTAATAATACCAAAACTCACTCCTGAATTATCAAAAGGTTGCGACAGTGCACTGCAGCCATCACGGCCTCCAGTAAGAGATGGAAAGAGCATCCTGAGCCAACAAAGTTGAGAACAGCTGAGCAAGGTCTTTCTCAGGACACCAGACATCTTTAGTAGGAGAGCAATCTCACCTTGGGATCATAGTCAGGGTCGTTCTCCTCATCAGCCTCCTCCTCACCTTCCTGAACACACAGTGCACAGCAACATCAGTCTACTGAACCACAATACAAAACCCACATATTTTTATACTGTGATCAATTATTTCATCCAGAATATTGCCATAATAAGCTTACCTCATCGTCTGCCTCCTCCCCTTCTTCATCATACTGTAAAAACAAACATGATACTTAGCTAGAAAATGTTGAGTCAAGCTCAGCCTGACAATTTTTCTCAAATTAATTCTCTCATATTGAATCCCAACAGTACTAGAATTGAGGAGTTTAAATATAAATATAAAAGTGTCATTCAAGATATATGCAAGAATAAGAGATTTAATCAAGAATGCATGAATGAAACACTTTAAAATTTTCTGTGTATTACTTGTCTGGCGAAGAAGAGAATTACCTATGTAGAGATACTGCTTGCAGCCAATGATGCATGAAATTTTTTTGTATAAGATGATGTTATGGGGTAGGACTGGATAAGTCTGACTTCTTCCTACTCCATTCAAACATGTACTAGGTATAAGCAAACTGATTCTGGATTAGCATTGGTTGGATTTGTGTAATTATGTGTGTGTTGATATCTTTTGTTTCTACGTTTGAAAGAATAAATCTAATAAAAAAAAACTTCCAAGGAAACCTGTAGCTGACAATTATGTTAAGCCAGTTAATGTCCAATAAGTGTACAGTCTACAGTTGGTATGAAAAGTTTTCAGAGCCTTAAATCTACACACAATACTCCACAATGATAAAGTGAAAACAGGTCGAGTGTTCTGAAAATTTGTTAAAAATAAGACTGAAATATTTCAATCACGCAAGAATTCAGACCCTTCACTTAGTAATTGGTTAAAGCACCTTTGGCAGACCGTCTCAAGTCTCCTTGAGAATGAAGCTACAAGCTTGGCATCTTTCTTTTGGAATTTTCTTCAATTCTTCTTGGTAGAATTGTTCAAGGTCAACCAGGTTGGATAGGGAGTGTTGGTGCACAGCCATTTCCAGCCCTCTTCAGTGATGATCTATTGGGTTCAGATCCAGACTCTGGCTGGGACACTCCAGGACTTTCAGTGTGTTCCTGAAGCCACTCCTGTGTTTTCATGGTGGCATGTTTCAGGCTGTCGTCTCGTTGAAATGTTTTTTGTTTTTTTTTTTGGCATCCATCCTTGCCTCTATCTTGACTAATCTCTCAATTCCAGACTCAGAAAATTATCCCCACAGCCTGATGCTGCCACCATCATGTTTTTAGTGATGTATTAGTGAAATTATGTTCAGTGCATGGTTTTCTCCACACACACGCAAAGTCAGGAATCATTTCCAAATATTTTAGTCTTTGTTTCATCAGACCAGAGGACTTTGCATCTCATGGTACGAGTGCCAGGTGCCCTTTGCAAACTCCCAGTGGGCTGTGATGTGCCTTTAAAGTGAGGAATGGCTTCCATTTGGCCACTCTACCATAGAGGCCCGATTGATGGAGTGCCGAGCTGATGGTTGTCATTCTGTAAGCCTCACCCATCTCCAGAAAGGAACTCTGGATCTCATTCACAGTGACTCATGGTTCTTGGTTACTGGTCTGACCAAGGCCCTTCATCCATGATTGCTCCGTTTGGCCTGTCTCGCAGGTCTGAGGACCGTTCTCTCCACGTCATGGCTTTGTTTTTACTCCGACATACAGACCAACTATGAGGCCTTATATAGACAGGTGTGTGCCTTTCCTAATTATATCCAGTGCATCAAATTAGGCACAGTTGGAGTTTAATCAAGCTGTAGAAGCAACTCAAAAACCACTGATAGTAGTAGGATCCACCAGACCTCAATTGCAAGTGTCATAACCAAGGGTTTACCCAAGTGGGATATTTCATTTTTTATTCTTAATAAATTTACAAAACACCCCAAAAGCCTGTTTTCACCATCATTGTGGAGCATTTTGTGTATTTTAGGGGGGAAAAAAAAAATTAAGTGAATCCATTTTAAGATGAGTCTGAAACAAAATGTGGAAAACTTCTGAATACTCTCCAAACTGGTTGGTGATACTCACATCGTCGTCGTCATCCTCTATGGCCTCTCCTGTGAAGTAAAGGACAGCCCGAGGTACGATACGCTCACGGATGAAGTGGCCAATTTCAAAGTCGGCAGCCAGAAGTGCCTCAGAGTCCTCATCCTGAATCAACACAGTTCATCAAAACCACCATCCTTAAAGTTGTGCTACTTTACATTTTTATATAAAGAAACCAGCACTGAGCAGTCCAATTTGATCCAGCACTTCCACCACGTGTGTGTGTTTAGGAGCAGAGTAATAGCTACATTATCATGATCCTTTGTTTAGAGCATGACAGCCTGTGTTTAATGTGAAATTTAGACCTTAGAGTATTTGTATTGCGTTGTCTAGACTTTCAACCTAGCATTTCCAAATATCAAGGAGGAAGAGTTTCCCCAAACAGTCCCCATTCTCAACAATAAACAATAGATTCTCATCAAGGTTTCAGACATTCTTATCTTGCATCGCTGTGTGAAGGATGCAATAAAAAAGGAAAAACGTTTTATTGAAATATATTCTCTGAAAGATTGTAATTATTCTTGTACTTCTAATCAAGTTTAATCACTAAAATCAAAATTAAGAGGTGACAAGTACTTCGCAGACAAATTATTTCCCATATATGGTTTTGGTATTAGTACTGTTGCTATGAAGCACCGGTGGAACATTGACTGAATACAAACATCCTTTAAGTTCCAGTAGATAACACTGAAATGCATAAACAAGTAGAGAAGTACAAGGACTCACCAATTCTCCATTGTCTGGGACTGTAAACAGGAGAATACATGGAAGTCAGTTACAGCTTTTATTTACAGTACAGGTGGCACAAATATCTAATCATTTATCAAATGCAATGTAGGATCACCTCTGTGAGGCTACACCCTTATTCAACAGAGCTGCACCTTCAGTCTTACCCTCTGGTGGGGTGAAGAAGTTGAAGAAGGAGTCATTGGGGACTGTTTTAGTGACTGTCCTGACTGTGCCGCGACCCTTGTGCTTCTGTTTCTTCTTGATTGTTTTCAATGTGACATTCTTGCCCTTTGTCCAGTCAATTGTGCAACTGTGGTAGAGGCAGCAGGGGAACGCAAGGTTAGCATCAAACATCTCAGATTTATGGTAGGACTCAGTGGTGAGCTCACTGGCATGCATGTGAAAATGATTCAGAAAGGTAGAAAACAGAGTTTGACATTAACCATGGCCCACTGGCCTAGGATTTTGGGATATGTGGTGGCAATTTCACTCACTGAGCTTCAAAAGATAATTTTTCCACAACAGATACTGGCACAAAATATCTGGATATTTTTTGGGATTTTGTCAGTAACCATAAGCAGATATTTTTCATCCACCAAAGATATTGATTACACTGTACTAGGTTACTCTTGTTCATAACATATTAATGGTTGCATACTAATGATTAATGGAAACATTTCAATGTTTCCCATACATTGATTTATTTGTGATACTATATATAACTGCAAGTCATTCAACTGATCTGCAAGTGGATAAAGTTAATACCAATTATTAAATTCTGACCCTGGATGTTTGCTCCTTCAGTTCAGGGGAATATTGAAAAATATTTTTGAAGACTCAAAGGACTCATCCTATGCAGATGCAGACAGTGTGGACCCAAAGCATTAGCAACACACAACAGCCCAACCTGTGCAATTAGTGATCCAATTCATTTGTTTCAAATATTTCCAAACTTCAACCACTGCTGCTCAACCAGTAAGAGGGTCAGGAAGAGAGGAGGACAACAGCCAAGTGCAGTAGCAAACCAAAGCAGACGGAGCAAACCGATGCAGAAGCAAAGCAACCTCGTTTTTATTCTTCCAAGAAAAGTGATCCGAGCATTCCCATTACTTAATAAATACTTAAGACATATCCATATTTTGTCTCTTGGCACCGTCTGTTCTCTCATTTTTATCTTTGCTAATGTATTTTTAGGCAGCTATGCTAGCTGAAATTGTGGCGCACTGATCATATACATGTTGCATGCACTCTCAATGTGCACGGACAGAAGTCTAGATTACATAAGGCAGTGAATGTTTAGACTCAAGGCGTGTTTGATTGTTTTTGTAAAGTGACTGACACAATAATTCCAGCTGGCACACTGTTAAAACAGTTAAAATATTATCATAGACTATATATAGCACCCCTCTACCTGTGGCCACAAAAAGTTACTGTGGTCACACATATGTCCCCAGCAGGTGGCCCACCGTGGCCACCAAGTTTTATCAAATCTCTAGTGAGAATGAGACCTCATGGCTCAGACCCCCTGCACTTTGCCAATGCAGCTTTAACATTTCACAAATATCCCAAATCATTTGTGCCGTTTAGTTCAACATTCGAGGAAAGCATTATCTGACCATTTGCTTTGGCAACCATTTCTTGCCAGTTTGCTACCGTTATGTAGGGCCTGTTGAAGTATGGTTTTACTAAGTCTAATCAAACTCCTAACAATTGCTAGAGAAGAACCAGAAACACAAAATGGACTATAAAAACAGGAATGGGAAAAAAAAAAAAAAAAAAAAAGATTAACCTAAAGGATATGTACCATGTTTTCAAAGAACTTATTTCAATTTAAATAATTAAATTGTATTCATTCTGCCCATATACTTTGTCAAAGAAGGCTACAGTTGGAAGTATGTACTGTGGTTGGTAGGTTTTCTACTGTAGACATGACTGATGCTGGGACGGAGCAAAAGGGCAGATATGAGGCACATTCATTCAACTAACACTGTGAGTGTTTATAAGTGGACCTTAAGTTTCCGGTTTAAAAAAAATTTCACATTTTCATACTTTGTCGTTTAATCTACTGAGGTGTCACAGTTAAGGAAGGCTGTGTTAAGTTGGGCTAAATTAACTTTTCTGTCTTGTTTTTGCATATGTTTAGATTTGGAACACCAAAAATGTACTTGGGCCACTAAATTTAGGGAGTCTGTGACTTGAGTCTGTGCTTAGAATTATTGGCATTTATCCCTGGAAAATGTTTGGTACAGGTCACGGTCTCCGTGGTGGCAGCTTATTAAATGAATGAAAAATAAAACACACTACACACTACCAGGACACAAATGAAAGTTAACATTTGAGACAAACACCAACATTAGGTCCTGTACTCACCCTGTGCAGCTCATGATCTCTGGTCCATCAAAAGAGAAGGGGTCATTCTCGTCTGGCTCTGACCTCATCTTGTAGGTTTTTGTCAACACTGTGTTTGTGAAGAAGTCATTGGCCTCAAAGTGGAATTCTAATGTGAAGCTCTGGAGTAGACCAAAGGTGATTATGATTACATACAACTCATTCAATTGAAAAGAATCATTTAAGGTCTGTATGTGCATGTGAGCCTGACTCACCATGGGCTGTCCTGGATCTGAGAATTTTACTTTAATATCTTGCAAATGTTTAAGGATGGGTTCGTCATGTTCCTGAGGGGAGAGGAAGCACCGGAGCATTTGAAGATCATACAGAACACAAGGAGCAAGCATGCTTTTCAGTTTTAATTTATGGCTGGAAATAAACTACCTTTTGTTTTAATCCACCTGCAAAGCCCTGCTTTACACAACAAGACCAGCAGGTGGAGGCAAACCCTGACTTTTCATTGCTGGGTGTGATTACGCCCCGTGACCCATTTCTCTGCCTCGGTGGCAGCCATCTAGATGAACCCACCTGCAGTATGTCACTGAGCAGGTCCACATTTTTGAAAACCGTTAACCAGAACTCAGGGATGCCTTTGGGGTCTTCCTTCTCTTCATCCTTCTTTTCTTCCTCTAACTTGGCTTTCTCCTTCATCTCCTCCTGGTTCAGATAAGACAATTTCTCTTGCTCAACCATTTTCTTTTCACACAGTACACAGTTTAAGAAAAAAAAGTCATGCTCTACACCTACAAAAGGAACACTTAGCAATGAGGATTAGATTAAAGACAAACAGCACAAGCTTGCAGTTACAAGACATTACAATTCCATAAACTCTACTGCTCTGCAATTAAAATTAGTGGTAGTGATAAAACATCTGAATTAGGCTTTTATTATTAGCTTCATGCAGTGTTGCCATGGTGAAAAGTGAGCCTTATTCAGCTCTGGATGAGACAATAAGCTACATGCATCAAATGAGAAAGCAGGTCAAATTTAGCTTTCTGCATTCTGAATTTTCTAAGTGTTCAGTCAGACAGGAGGCATGCAGGTGTATATGTCACCTGTACCTGACTTGCTTACTTACTGTCAGCTCTTCCTCTTCATCTGTTTTCCACTCACTTTCCTCTTCTGTGGGCTCATAAGCTGCTTTCACTATGTCACTTCGCTGTGAACAACAAGAAAACTATTTTACAGGTTTGTGAGTTCTAGTGTGTCTGTCCTGATATGATCACTGTAGGGGCAAGAAATGACAGCCTTGGCCATTCTTGGTAACTTCCTTCCTCTGTGGGTTTGCATGAAACCATAAGCAACTCAAAATGCTGCATTAGGACATCGGAAACATGCAGGTTAATGTTTCAAATAGTCAACACGGGTCAAGTCTAGTCCTCACAACAAAACTGATGTTGGTCAAGGATGAGAGGATGGTCAGCCTCGCTTGATGAGAAAGTGTCTTGTCATGTTTTGATGTTCTAGTCTAGTCTTCCACGCTGAACATCTTTGCCAATATTATACTGAATCACTTGCCCTGGCAAAAATTTCATCTTTAATACAAAATGTCACATTTTCAGACAAATTAGTTTGTGTTATTAAGGGTTAAAACACTAATAGCTCTATAGATGATGTCTTGACAAGGTTTGTTACAACATACCATGTTTCAGTTCCCATGTCTCCAATTTAGAACAAAGGAAATAAGCTCATTTCAGTCGCTGGTGTCACCTTCTTCATTAGAGACCAAAGTTGCAACAGTATGAGATTTTTGCAGCATGATAATTGTCTGAGAAAATATCACTGTATTACACAATTACTAGTATCAGCTACAACAACCCTCAGAATGAAAAAAAAAAAGGTCTTTTTTAGTGCAAGTGACTGTACCAGTTAATTGAGCTGGATTATAAGCACTAGACCTAAATAAACAGAGCTATAAAGATAAAAAAAAGTCTACTTTGTTGACTACTGATTTTGGTATTTTTACTTATAAATTAAACACTATTTCCAGCTAGAATGTTTTCAGTATATGAGATTTGCCGCTTTCCTTAATCCGCTATGACTAAGACTCTGGGGTTTGTAATCTCAACAAAAGAATGGGCTCTGGTAAACTGAAATGAGCATTGTTTTTAACATCTGGGAAAAATCCAGGGTTACAGCCTGAAATAAAGAGCTATAGAATAGTAGAATTTATACTCTGAGTTATAAGCCACAAGATGTTGTGCTCTACAAGAGAAATGATCTGCAATATATCCAAGCACTAAAATGGATGAGTACAACTGCCCGAGTCTGCTTCAAAGACCAAATCATAGGCCCATCTCTGTGTGGGCTGTTTTGACAGGATGTAGAGCTGTACAGATAAACATATCAAGCACATGCTACGTCTATCAACCACATGGACAAACCCACCATTCCTGAAGAGCAGTTCTGAAGCTCAAGTCTGGCCACCGCCATATTGGTACAACTTCACTCTGCCTGCTATGTCTAATCCAATAATTGCCAAAGAGGCTGAGCATGAGTGGAGCCCTCTAGTCAGCCAGTGGGCCAGCCACCTATGGTGCAACTTCCCCATTTGTCACTGAAAGCGGACACACCGTTAATTAAGTGCAACTTTTGGTCTCATAATTTAAATGGCCAAGTTACTTAATAAAAAAAAAAAAAAAAAAAAAAAAAAAAAATCTAAAAAAAGAAAGCTCAGTTCTCATGGAAGGGGCATTTAAAGAGAAATCTTTATTTGTGGCAGGCTTTAAACACATTTATTTCTGCTATAAATTTGGCAATTTAATATGGGAGTCAATGGGGATCGACCCCCCTTTGGAGCAGCCTCAAGTTGCCACTCAAGGAACTGCAGGTTTTGGTACTTCCGCATTTGCTTCATTTCTAAGCACTGGAGACTGCTGCTTGGTTATCAACCCCCACATGCTTCCCCCCCCCAGTTACTCATAATGCAAACACTGTTAGGATAGCTTTGTACACTGATCATGCCCACTAACACCACATCATAGGAGATTCATTAATGAAAGCTGAATTGTGACAATTTTCTTAGTCTATACTTTTAAGGATATCTACATTTAAAAAGTTATTTTCCATCAAAGAAATGCACAGACAGATGAAAAACTAAGGAAAAACCTGAATAAGTGAGTGGCCTCTTCTAGGATGACAGCTTGCCCATCTCTACAAGGTAAGAGGTCACTGAATGGTTTGAGTATGAAAATGATGTGAATCCTATGTCATGGCCTTTACAGTTGCCAGATCTCAACCCAGTTAAACCGTTATGGGAGATGTTTGACAGACGTGTTAGACGATGTCTCCACCACCACCATCATCAAAACACCAAACAAGGGAATATTTTTTGGAAGAATGGTGTTCATCCCTCAAGTAGCATTCAGAGACTTTTAGAATTGATGCCAATTTGCAGTGAAGCTGTTCTGATGGCACATTGTGGACCAACACCTCACAGACATTTTATTGGTTATTCCTTTCATTTATCATCTGTCTGTACTTCCATTTGACAAAGTGATGTGTATAAAAGCAACACAGCTGCAGAAATACAGTACCAGTACTCAATCAGGATGAAGGATGTGTATAAAATGACATACTTTGTCAAAGAGGGGCTGGTATAGGGCTGCATACTTTCTCTCCAGTTCATGTACTTCTTCGTAGAACTTGGCCTCAATGTGGGCACATTTGACCTGCAGGTTCTTCAGGGCGTTAACACGTCTCTTTACAACCTTTGGTAAACTGGAGAATGATAACATGGACAGAAAATGTGAGTACAATCCTGCAACAATCCAAGTAGGCCAGTTTAGTTCAATCTGCTGTTTCACCACAAATTACTACATCACTGCACTTCTGGCCAACCATGCAAAAGTAACCTATAAACTCAAAAGGTAAAAAACAAAAACAGCTGGGCTGCCATTTGTGTTGGGTGTGAGCAGCCCTTTAACACATCTCTGAAAATCATTTTGTTTATTTTTTTTTCCCTTGTTTTGGGGGGTGAAAAAAAAAAAAAAAAAAAAAAAAAAAAAAAAAACACTTGGGAAAATGTCCATAATGGAGAGTAAATATCTCTGAAACTAATCTCCTGAAAGCACTTGGCCCAGAGGATCTCAAGTCACATTGGCCTTCAAAGTACACACTTAACTACAGTCATGCTTTTAAGTATTGGCACCCCTACATTTATCAGATAAAACACCACTTCTCTCAGAAAGTTGTTGCAACCACAAATTCATTGGTATTCTCATGTTTAGTTCTTTTGTTTGCATTAGAACAACACAAAAAGGCAGAGGGAAAAAGAAAGCCGAATTTGATACACAGAACTCCAAAAATAGACTGGACTGAATTATTGATACTTTCAACTTAATATTTGGTAGCACACACTTTGAACAAAATAACTGAATTCTGCCATTTCCTGCAACCATCAGTGAGTTTCTTATACATTTCTACTGGAGTTTTGGACCACTCTTCTTTTGTCAACTGCTCCAAGTCTCTCAGATTTGAAGGGTTCCTTCTCCCAGCTGCTGTTTTGAGATCTCTCCACAGTTGGCACTATGGGATTTGGATCTGAATTCATTGCTGGCCACTCCGAGCATTCTCCAGCACATTGTCTGAAACCATTTCTGGATGTGTTCGAGTATTTTTTGGGTCATTGTCCTGCTGTAAGACCAATGACCTCTGATGGAGACCCAACTTTCTGACACTGGTGGTCCTCAGATGTCAATGCCATACACACAGTCAAGACAACCAGTGCGTGGAGCAGCAAAGGCCTAATTTCTTGTTCATAAAACAGTAGAATGATGTGCTCTACCAAAAAGCTCTGTTTATCTCATCTGTCCACAGAACATTGTCCCAGAAGGATTGTGGTTTCCTCAGGTAAGTTTTGGCAAACTCCGATCTGGTCTTGGTCTCAAGTGCTTCAGTGTTCAAACTGTTGAGTTTGTTGGTGACCACATGCTTGACAAAGATGATCAGAGAGCAGCTTGCTGATGGCTTTGCTAAGAAGAGCAGTGGATGGCAAAGCCCTGCAGCCAAGACACACGACTACATTCACAGAGCATCTAATCTGACTTTACCTCTGCACTTAAGTCACTTTAACAAGCTAGCAATCAAGCTCCAGTAGTAGGATCACTAAGGCTATAAGTAGTATTCACTCCTTCCACATTACAGTGGGTGACTGAGACAGATAAGACACTATGCGAATCCAAATCTCTCTATCGACCTGGAAGACATTCCAATCTGCCATGATGCACGACGTCCCAAAGTTCTTATTTTTGTTGAAGACCAAGGAGACGGGCTGGAGGAACTATAACCCCTGGATACACAAGTATATCCTTCACAGAAATCTGTTAGGGATCCATTTATCAGAAATCTGTGATTTGACACTCCACATGAAGTACCAGGGGAAAGGATGTCTCACGTCAGTTACAGCACATTTCCTCAGTTCCCTTCTCTTCAGTTTCTCCCAGCGCCTTACATGGGTGGGACTAAGATGCAAAGAAAAGGCACTAATGAGGTAAATGTAGATACAATTAGGGAAGCTGGGATTCACCTGCTGTTCCAAACCAAGTACAAGTGTAACAAAATCACTGCCCAAGTATCCATCCACCCAATTTAGTGCAGCAACAATAGCTTAAAATCAACAGCCTCACCAAGAGAATGCAATCACATCCCTGCAACTGCTACAGGTATCAATTGTGATTAAATTCATGATAAAAGCTTCATATGTGTGTCACAACAGTGAATGTGTAAATACTGGCTTTTCACTAATAGCATGTGCCTAAAAATGTGCTACACTGCATAAAAATAAAATAATCTGTAAAGCCAAACAGTGGCTTTTCAAAAAGACTGGAACAGGCACAACACAGCAAGACCCCTCATACTCACCGCCATGTGATCTCCAGGAGAAAAATAAAAGCTTCATCTATTTGCGTTTTGTTTTTGCATTTTACTACAAATTTCAGTGTTTCCGCTATATGCATACATTTCTTTTTTGCAGCAGTGGGTCACCACTGCCTATTAAGCTGATCTATACAAAGCGATGTCTGTGAACCTGCAGGTTTAGATTGATAATAACTGGCCTAAGAGCAGCAGAGCAGTATATACAATATAGCCTGACTGTAATCCCTGTAGGGGCTCGAGTGTTCAGTGCTGAATACTTTAGTGTCTCATTGCCTCTGGAATCAGTAGGTTTCTTTTACTGGAATATTGCTGTTAAACGAGAATGACTGAACTTCAGTTGAACTTCATTTGCATAAACAATTCTACTCAACAAGGTGCAGTCACCACTTAGAAAACTAATTAGCATGCGTGTATACAACTGGACAAGCAAAAACATCCACCTACAATCCAAGTGCGAGTATGTGATTAAACCTGTGAAAGCCCACAGCAACAGCAGTGTGGGGAAAAAAAAAAAAAAAAAAAAAAAAAAAATCTGCACAAGTTACTGAGAAAGTTTTATATTTAAAAAGAAATAATCTTGATTCTGTTCTCTACTGCACTCAATTTGTTTTTGGAAATTGTAAAATACTACAGTTCTGTCCAATATGAAGTTTTTACTAACCAAGAAAAGTAAAAAGACATCAAATGGTAGGTAGTCAACCACTGCTAAATGCATCTCCCCCTGCCTTGGGTGTCCTTAGAGATGTCAAACATCTTAACTATGGTGCAGCTGAGGTAACAAGGAGATGACTCACCTCTCCATGTACCCTGACGGCGAACCGTTCAGACCATCCAGCCTCTCCTGCAGTGCAGCCAGGATCTGTGGATTCTGCATCATCTGAACAGTCAGCTGACGAGCTGAGGACACAAACACATGAACGGTCTGAAGTACAATATGATAGCAGACAGTTATGTTGTGCAGTCACCAACTGCATAAAAACGCAGTGCTGCCAGTGCAGTTTTCTGTCCAATATATCAGAATCAAGTTCGTGGCCACGTATGTTTAAACACAAGAATTTGTCTCCAGCACAGATCTGATTCATTCCGTCAGTCAATTGATGTGTCTTTACCTTTATCTAGAATGCTTATTTCCTTGTACCTTTATTTACATCAGAATGTACTACAGACTGAATTAAGTCTAGTTATTAATGTGCTTTTATAGCCAGTGCTGCATAGAGACAAGAAGTGGCGGTCAGCAACAGAGTGCTTCCTTTTATGAAAACAGACAAGGGACAGATGGTACAAGCCAAATGTCCAATGCTTTGCTTGCACCTATCAAAGCTCAGTCAGATCGCTGCTGGCAGGTGCAAAGATTAAAGAGACTAGAAGTCAATTTTCTGGCACATCATGGGCATTTTGCTTGTAACGTATGACCAGCTAGAATAGACCAGCTGTCCAAGACAATGCATCCAGTCAAACAAGTACACCCATGCTAGTCCGAATTCTTTTAACACAAGCTGTTGTCTGGATGTTTTGATAAAGAATGCTTTTTGAGGTATACACCTACAACATAGCCAACTTTTCCTCAACCCCTTTGCCCACCAGCGTTTTCCCTGGATTACCATCTACTTCCAGACCTTGATCAAGCATTATATAATGGCTCTTACCGGTATACCCCACCTAAAATCCATCATTCAGCTATCAAACCCTTGTGACTGTAGGTCTGAAAGGTAGTTGAAAAAGTTTGCTATTTGTTCTTTCAAATATTAGAGGCTGTAAATATTGCAAGTTCCAATTACAATAGATTAAACATTGATTGCACCTTTATAGAAGCTTAGCATTTGTTGGTTGAAATATCACTATGTGCATCCACACAAGCCAGCTGCATCACAACTTTGTACTTTGAGAGCTAAAACAGCCTTTTTCAAACATTCCTGTAATAGAAATAAGATCCAAAACTTGTCTTAATGTGGAGTGGTAGTGTAGAAGCTTTCTGTTAACCAGACTCATTGAACAACAGGGCAAAGATGTTAGCTTCTAAATGTTTTTTAATAGGACTGACCTCTCTAACCAGGAAGATATTTTCAAATATTTGCTTGATCAGTAAGTTGCTTTCTCATTTATTGTAATTTCCTAAGGACAAACATCTGTAGAGCTGGGCAGAGCGTGGTGCAGCATAGCAAACTGTAGTAGAGCACAGAGAGAGTGTGGGAGTGCTGGGCAGAGCAGAATGGATTGATTTGGAATATCATGCTAGTGCTGCCATAATCTGCATACTGTAGCTTTAAGGGTTTGATACCTGTGCCCTCACCAGTGTTGGTGCCAAGTTGCAACTATTTACTGATGTGTTTGTAGCTGCAGCTCTTGTGCACTGCCATTTTGAAAAGGAAGAGCAAACGGTAAATAAAGGTTGAGGATGGGAGCTGCTCTATAATAAACACTATGGTGACAGCAGAGTTTCACCTTTTGTTTAGAAACTGTTCACTTTCACAAGTCTGCAGAGCTGTCATTTGTGGGGGGCCCTCAGAGTTTGTTTGTAGTGTCTCACAGCAGCCTTAATGTGAGATTTCTTGATGAGAGCTTGCACTGCACTTCAACACTAGGAAGCTGCAACTGTGCATTACTCATGCTTCTCCAATATCCAATCAGCTTCCAGACATCATTTACAGCTTTCCCGAGAGTGTGGTAGGCATGAAACATCAGTCGTAGGCAGTTAGAATGAGCAGCCTTATGTCTGGCTTTCAAAAAGACTTTTCTTCTGGCTATAAATAGAAACAACCAAACAGCCATCTACATCTACCTACAAAGGAGACAGGAGTAGGCTAATATATGAGAAGTCAACAGAATCATTACTTGAGCAACAAAGCATGCATAAACAGCATACAAATCCCAAAATAGATTAGTGCTCTCAGCTACAACACAAAAGCAAGTCATCCCAATAATTGCTCAGTTTAAAAAGCAGAAGTGTAAAGAGTTCTGACTGTTATTCTGCTGCTGAAGGACCAAGCTTAACACTTATCTGCTAAATTATGCATCTGACTTTGCAAACTTTGAAGTAGAAATCAATGCGATCTGAGTTTTTCATGCCATGGGAAAATGTGTTAACCACCTAGCCAAATTTGAATAACAAAAAACTAATTTCAAAATAATAAAAAAATGATATTCTCTACTTTGAAACCGCAGGGGTGTGTCGGGTGAAGGCACTAAACCACTATATCACGGAAAGGTGCCGCCTGTTCTTGTGAACGTTAACGTAAACTACATTTCCGGACATTTGCCCTTTTTACACTTTTTTTTTTTTTAACCAAATACTGTGTGTGTGTGCGTGTGTGTGTGCGCGTGTCATCACTGTTCTCTCACTTTTCTTTTCTGAACATCCAAGAGGCATCTATTCCATTCATTTGAAAGAAAGGGAGAGAGCTCCCACTGTGCACCCATGGCTACATAAACATGGTGGATGGGGGAGATTCTGTGACAAGATGTTTGGGGTGGGGGAAGAGCATGTGTCGGCAAAATACTTCTTTTTACTGTTCTTTAAATCATGTTCTACCTCTAAAAATTTTGCTTGAGTCACAAAATGCTAAACAGTGCAGGTGCATCTTGAAATGTTTTAACTAATCAATGTGTAATAGATGTCACTTAAGTTCTACTTTGAGTAGAAGTTATCATAAAAGACAATACGCAAGCATTGTAAAAGGTTTCACCCCAAACTCAACTGACTGGCTTGTCACCTGTAGGATTTCATACAAGCCTCTTTAGACCTTACAACTGTGAATGAACTATGCATGAGCTTCTAACTTCTAACTGAAGCTGTGCGAGACCTTCTGTGCTCCTTTGACAATCACCACAGTGCACGAGAGGGTGACATCTGGCAAAGGCACGCATTGACCAATCACATAGGAAGGACAATCGGAAAGAAGACTTTTGTTTACCTTGTCAGCAAGAGCATTCACTGCTATTCACTGTTGAATTTGGGCCACAATTAACACACTATGCATTTTCATTAGTACTGGATGTTAAACTGCTTTTTTTTTTTATCCATCAATGCAGACACACTGGTGATAGTAGAATTGGTGCCAAGGTAGAGTAGGATACATTAGCAGCAGGGCTAACCAAAACTACATACTCATGCAGACAACACCCCCCTGCAACCCCTCACCCCCTGACCAACACAGCTTTGTGTGTTAACACAGCAGGGAGTTTTTTTCTGGACTAATGTGAATGCACCGTCCCTTTGCCATCGCACTCCCATCATACCGGCTGCTGCTCTGGTTCTGTTATGTACTGATATTGTGAGTTTTTGCCTCAACAAAGAATATCATCACATTTCAATATCAAAAGATCTCATGTCAAAAAAGCCTTGGTCTCAACCTGTTCGGAGTACTGAGAGTTGAAAATTGTGCATGTCCAAATTACCACGAGCACTCATGGCAATTCGAACACATCTCTTTGTAGTTTTATTTTTCTCTCAAATTATTGGTCAAAAATTCAAACTTATTTTGGCTCCTAAGAACCTCCCCCAGAGATGAAGCCAGCAATCATGCCTTTGTGTGCATCTATTACCGCAGCAAAGTGAATTTTCTGCAGCAGGTAGCAGCGAGTCTATGCCATTACATCAATCCTTGTTCTGTTCCTGGATATATTAAGGGAAAAAAATATATATATTCACTGTTCTGTTCTCACATCCATGGAAGATGGATTTGTGGGACTAAGGCATAACTAGCCAGCAAGCAACATGTAGGCTTTAGTATATGCAGTAAATCACAATCGAATGGAAGGAGCAGTGTTAACACACCAGGGCTCTACAGTGCGAGCATTTCACTCCCATATGAGAGTATTTGGATGTATGAGGCGTGACTGACTCGAGTTCTCAGTCTATAAACAGACCAGGAGCATTTTATCAGTCCTTGAAGACACCAGTGAGTGAGACCAATAGATCAAAAATATGGTTTTGGTGTTGATGCCGTGTCTTCTCTCTGTGTTGATGTCCGACTACAGGCAGTGCTCAGTTACTTCACACGTGGAGCAGAGAGCAGCTGAGATGCTACGGTGCAGAGAGGGGCCAGGTAGAGTGAAACATATTATTCAAGTTTACAACACCTATGCTCATTACTGTATGTGCAATAAAACCATTCCAAGTAAAAAGCTAGTAGGAGGAATTTTTCAACTCACCTGCTAAACAAGCATAAACAAAGAGAAGCAATCATTTCAGCTTTGCCCGTGATCTGTCACCAACTGCAAGTATGTGTTAACCATAGCGAACTAGTGGAGCAGATGCACAGTCTACTGTGGCCTCATCCCTACCACATCTATCTCTGTCCACTAGCTATGGACAGCTCACGTTCCAACATTCATATGTTCCTACCTTTGTCATCATTTAACACCGAGGCAGCAGCATTGCCATTTCTTGAAAAAGTATGCAACAATGCCCCTAAATTTTCCACCTGTGCTCCAAAATTTGTTCAATTTTGTCTTGAGTAACCCTAAAAATAAGTGCAAGCATGGAACCCTGTGCGCTCCAGTTTTTATAACTTTATAGTGTTAGGGAAGAGTTATGTTAAGGATGGCTCTAGTGCACCGTAAAGCCATGATTTCTGCCCCAGAGAAGTCCCAAATTGGCAACTGCACCATGTGGTATTTTCCACAGACAAGCCTACCTTTGCTGTTTTCATCTTCTCCTGCCTCCTCCTCTTCCACGTCCTCCACATCCTCCATATCTGCTGGGTCCATCTCAGCCTGGTCTTTGCTGCTCGGGGAGATATAGAAGGAAAGGTCACCAAAACAGACACTTCAACCTGTCTGAGTACAAAGGTTTAACACATGCCACCAAACTACTAATGGTATGTTTAGGCTGAGGCTGCCAGCAACTCCGGCCACCCATCAGCTGCCATGGTGAGACACCAATACTGAACTCCCTCTTTAAAGACTAAAAACATAACTGATCAGTGAAACTGACAAATTAAGCTGGGAAAACCATATTCTGGAAAAAGTCAGATATTCACACCTTCCATGATGAACATGAGAATGGCAGATTATGTAAAGTTTAAGCAACAGCTGCAACCCTACTCAAGTGCCTTGGTGAAAGTCGTATGATGGTCAAAGAGAAGGATGGAAATTATATGCTGTTAAAACTAGTGCATGCAGTATAGCTCTAAAACGCCAGCAAAACTAGCTTTTTTTCCCCCCTTGATGATGTGCAAAGCACTGAAACATGATAACCAGCTTTGAGATGCAGTGCATGGTACAAAGGCACAGGGTTTCATAGTACTGTCAGTCTGTGGCACAAGGTGAAAAATCTGTGGCTAACAGTCAAGGAGTGTGTGTGCGCATATGAGAGAGAGAGAGAGAGAGAGAGAGAGAGAGAGAGCATTGATCGGTGTTGGATGACAGCCACCGAGTGTCACTCCTTATGGACTGACATTAAAGGTGCATTGCTCAAATGTTGAGGCATCTCGTATGCATTACAATTTAACCTGAACCTGGGTGTGGCAACCCAGACAGCCCTATCTTTTAGGGGTTCAATGCACTGAATCATGCATTGAATTTATGATTCAATGATTATGATATAGTGTATACAATCATGACAATTTAAATGTCAATGATGTATGACTAGCTGTGGAGTAATTTATCCCCCCTTTCTAGCACTGGTTTGATTATGTAAAGAACCACCAGATATACTTGCGTTCTGTTAGGCTATTTAGAAAAAATAGAAGTAGAATGGAAACAGAAGTCACTGGTGTATGGAGAACACAAAGTATATACAAGACGTCATACATTTTGTGGCTATTTGTATCATGATAAACTGAATTGATACACTGTCCCATACCTACTAGTTTTAGTAAACAACTGATTCCACAAGAGCTGTGGCCTCTGTGGGTTTACTCGTGTCGTACATCTACTCCCATCCCAATCAGTGTGTTCCTTTCAAATGCCAAAGACCCACTTCAGGCAACACAGATACAAGACCAGATTAGAGGGAAGAGAAAAGGTTTAGAGGCCAACTGTTTACAGTAGTCAATACCAGAAAGACGTACTTACTTGTCGATGTCTGCCATCTTAGCTGAGTCTCAAGTGATGCTAGAATAATGAGAAAATAATAGCTTCAAAAGGGTGACATTAAAGTAAGCAATACATGATGAATGAGTTTTAAAACACTGCGGTAGGGATGCACCTATCCCCATAAGAGTATTGGCCCAATACCACCCTCAAGTACTGTGCTCATAATACCCCAAATACTACATACCAATACCAGTTAAAACCAACATTACACAAACCTAACAAGAAGTTTCAGCAGTTTGGGGATATTTTAGATAAATGACAACAAAACTAAAACCGAATGCAAGTTCCGTTTCTCTGATGTGGTCCTCCCTCCATCTCACACAGACTCAAGTCTCGCTATACACAGACATCCTCACTCAACATCTACAATAAAACGAACTGTAATGGAGAGAGTAATTAATCAAAAACACCTGTTGAAAAAACAAAAACTTGCAGAAATGTGATGTCTTGACTCTACTCAAAATGCCTGGTCCCGTCCATTCTGCTAAAACCACCAAGGCGCTCATTATGCTAGATTGAGTACCCCCAGCACCACAGCCCCACTTTTGGGTGATGAATACAGTCTGTGTTGACTATGATGTAGCTTTCATTACATCCCATTTCTAAACTGTGCTGCTTTCTGTCACATTTCAATGTGGTAATACACTTTAAAGCTTTCACTTTTCAGTCAACAATAGCCCAAATGCATACATGCACAAGCATGACAAATTATGTGCCCCATAATACACTATGCAAAGATGACACCCTCCACCACAAGCATCTTGTATTTTATATTGCAACAAACTATTAATGGTTAAGTATTTTAGAAAGCTGTTAGCAGCAGTACACACTTGTCAAGGATTCCATTGTTGCAAATGTGATGGCAGGGTTTTTCAAGCTGGAGTCAATACTTGCTTTTTAAAGGGGACAAAAGAGTTGCAGGTAGATAAATTGTTCCACTTGTAGACCAAACTCCAGCATTTCCAGATGCAGCTGATGCTTGTGGTGTTGAGAACATTTGTTACGTGCTTAATTGTATCTGGGGTTTTTTTTTTTGCCATGAAAATTAATCAGACACCATCTCCCAATGCAAGAGTTTAGTCTTGCAAATGGACAGTAGGAACATGTCCCTATCAATATTTTGGGAGGATAGAAATGTTCCTACCAATATTTGAGCAAACCTGTGCAAGTTATCATTGGAATGAAGTCATATTAGATCATTCCAATGTTCCTGACCGACTGAAAATGAGGTGGCCATCAAAAGCTCACATTACATGCAAATGTCATATTTGCTCCCAGACACAGAGGTGGTGGTAGCTGTCAGTGTGCTGACAATGGTACATCATAGTGGCTGACTTTAGTAATGTTGGAAAGACACTTAGATTTGAAGTTTCCAGATCAGTAAGTCATAAGTAAAACATTGCTAAAATAGAAAGGACGCCTCTTGTTTTGTAGTAATGTAGACAACAAGCTACAAGCTCATTTTCCCTCAAAACAAGCCATCCTCTCCTCCAGACAAATAACACTGGTCTCAAGGTGCAGCCGGCTGTGAGACCAGTGCGCAAGGACAGGCTACAAAGTGCAACACTGAAAAGGGATAAGCCTACTACAAAAATATATTTATTAGCTTTTCCTCTTACCCAGTGTAGCATTACCAAAATTATTTTACACATCAATGGCCATCTGCTGGTTATACTGCAACCCATGGTTAGGAATTTTTTTTTTTTCATAATTAAGGGGAATTTTTATTCAGACAAATATTCAGTAACTCTACTGGTAGGCAGTAGTGTCACCAAAATCATTCATCACCATGGATAGGCTAGAAACCCCATGAAAATGAATTATTTTGTATGTAGGAATCAGCAGTAGGCAAGGGAAGCAGCGCAGGCTGATGAGGGAACAGGTGCAGCTTCAATGTTTCAGGTGAGGCTGTAATTAGGGTCGGGGTGGTGTTGCAGGATAGGTTTTAAGGGGTGGGGGGTATTACATTGTTGAGACCAAACCCATGCCCTTGTCCCTTTAAAAAAAAAAAAGTTTGATTTCTCCAACTGATGGTTCACTGTCTGACCTATCTGACAATATTTGGTAATATTACAAGTTAAGATCGGTTTAAAAGCAACTGCCAACATCTACAGACATAACTTTTGAATCACCCCCAAAAAGCCAGTGATTAAAAACTAGCCACTAGACACCAGAAAGGGTAGAACTGATCTACGTCTGTAACGCTGGTGAAGCAGACGGACCAAACAACGTTTCCTTTTTGGGACAAACCTTTTCCCCAAATCCTGACCAGCGGCCACGTGTTGCGTGCTCGTCTAGCAAACCATCAATGACTTACTAAAAGCGCTCGGTGGTCGGCCGCCCGCTCACTCTGAAAGCTAAATGTTCAACTTAATTTGGGTTTAGCATACCAGGAAACCGGTCGAGACGTTTACCTGGCAACGTTAAACAACAAATGTCCTCTCGCTTTCTCCACAATCAAGCCGACCATTGGCTAGTAAACAAGCTAACTTTAGCTTGCCCACCAGGTCTTATCAATACATTGCCTCGATGTGCTCGGCTAGTTTAGCTAGCTTATGTGTTGCTAGCTTGGTGCGCACTACTTGGGCTGAGCAAGTGGGAGGAACAGCGTCGAAAAACACCGTGCTGTAGCTAAAAAAAAAAAAATATGGGCCAGTTAGGAAGTGGTGCCAACGCTCCGGTGCCATGTGTTAACTAATTAGCTTTCGAAATGTTACATTACCGAGTCACAAGTTAAACCAACCTCTGCGTGCTGTAACGTTATCCCTAATGTCTAGAGTCCCATCCCCAGCTTCCGCCCGGATTAACATCCTCCAAAAAATAAGGTCAAGTCCAAAAATACAAGATACGAGACACGTGTCAACAAATATCGAAAAACGCCGACAATTAGTTATATGAAATATCCGACATTGTTGTTTTTATCAGTGCAACAATAGTAAGAAGAATCCAAGAAAAACGGACATAAGCTACATGATAACTGTTGATTTGTTATGTTTTTAATCGCGTG
Organism: Monopterus albus; assembly: GCF_001952655.1. Lineage (NCBI taxonomy): Eukaryota > Metazoa > Chordata > Actinopteri > Synbranchiformes > Synbranchidae > Monopterus > Monopterus albus. Next base: position 5,362,888 of record NW_018127931.1, on the reverse strand, counting down.
TAACGTTAACGCACATCATGGTGGAGCTAATCTCAATGGCTGCTGCCGCTGTCCGACTTGATTAGCAGCATTAGCAGAACAGAGCCGTCTCCGTTTGTTAAGGCCACAGAATTGGAATTGAAGTTCTGAAACGAAGCATAAGTTTAGGGCGGTAGCGCCGAAGCCATTTCCAAGCCCTGTCCCTTACCTTCGCTCTCTGGTCAGAGGCTGGAATGGTTAGGCGTCGCTGCGCAGTTAAGTGGTCCAAGGAAGAAAGAGACTCCGCTCCGATGGCGGTAAAAGGGAGAGAGATCCCGCCGCCTGCGCTCATATACATCCAACGTCATCACGTAAACCGGCAGTCACCGTGGTAACGCTATCCATGGGAGGGGCGGTGACAAGAGTGCCCCTAGGTGGGAACACAAGATGATGGACCACCACCACCATCATCTTCTTTCCCAATTATTTTAATCATTTTTTTCATCATGACATTCATCAATTTCTTCCTCTCTCACATCTTCCTTTATTACCATTAATTTTCTAATCATTTTGACAATCTTCTTCATCATCACATTCACCAGTTTCTTCTTCTCTCACCTCTTCACCTTGTTCGGTATCATGACCATCTCACCATCTTCTCAGCAACAGTTGTGTCATCATTCATCCTCAACATCCACCTGCTCCTGAGTAGTAAAATTATTATCATCATAGTTTGCATCATTACCAGTGGAGACAAGAGCCCATCCTCACCATCATCACCGTGACCCTCATTGTTATAGCAACCATCTTCATGTTTCATAAGCAACCACAGCATAATTTTTGATGCTAACACATTATCACCATCTTCATCATCCTCAGCTATCACCTCATCATATCACACCAGTGATACTTGCAAGAGACTCAAAACTTTCATTTGCTATTTGAGGCATTATTTTAAGTGGTAATAAAATAATTGTGCTAATAAAAATTACCATCAGCTTGCACTTTGTGGGTTTTTTTTAGAGCCTTCAGTTGCATAGAACCCCACCTCACCAAAACTGAACACAGATGACCTACTGTACGCGATAAACAATTGCTGATTTGGAAAGCATTACAAAGGGACATGAAAGAGTTTCAATATTCATCAGTCCACAATGAGACGTGGTGTAAAAACATGAAAACATCATCTCAGCAGTGCAATATATTGGAGGGAGCATCATGATTTGATTTGATTTGTTGCTTCTGGTTCTGATTCTGGTTTCCATTGAGAGGAAAATGAATTCCTAATTTTATCACAGTATCTTACAGAGGAAAATGACAGGGTGTCCACCAGCTGAAGCTGGGTAGAAGTTGAGTGATGCAGCTGGATAATGATCCTAAACACAGAAGTAAATATCCTACTGAATGAGTTCATTCAAAGAAAATCCACCAAGTGGCCAAGTCAGAGCCCAGACCTTAACCCAACAAAGATGCTGTGGAATGAGTTCAGAGAGCCGCTCATGAATGTTTAATGGGTGTGGCCAATAAATATTACAATTGTTTGAGTATTATTAACTTAAGCAAATAGTTTTTGTTCTACATATGACTCAGATGAAAATCTGATCATATTTCAGAACCAGTTACTACAGAAAAGCAGATCAAACCAAAGGTTTCACATACTTTTTGTTACCACTGTATGCTTCATTTTCCTGTCATTATGAGAAGCTGCAACCTGTCTCCAGCAGATGACAGATACTTTATCATTTTCTAATCATTAAACTACATGCTGTGATCAACTACAGTGTGATCACACTTTAATCTTTTTTCTTTTGTTAGTTAGCCAATTACATCAGAAATAAGACTTGTTTTTCTTTTAAAAGTCACGTAGAATCAAAAGCAGCCTTAACATCAAGTTGTCAACATCCTTCCTCCCCACAGATATAAACCTGTCTATTTTGGAAAAATCACTTATGGTTGTTGAAGATGAAACTCTTGATAAAAATGGTACAACTATCATTTGTGCCACTATAATTTCATTTGCATTTTTCTCACTTGTCACAATTAATTAAACTCAAAGAAAATACTGTACATTCCAGATTGTGGATAAAGTGCTTTATGGATATGTGCTATGAATGCCCATTAAAAAGAGTGCTAATGAGAATTTGTTTTTAGCATTCCACAGTATGAGAGAAAATTTTCAATAAACAATACATTCATTTGTTAATAAATGAAATGAAATGTACACTAAAGAATAAATTCTCAATGATGCAGCATCTCACTTGTACAAAATATTTTGTACTTGACCCTGAGCAAAGCCAGAGGAAAGAGT
>NW_018127931.1:5348863-5360576 GCF_001952655.1 Monopterus albus | reverse complement strand
CATGAGGCAGCACCAGCGTTACTAGCACTTGGCGCACTGCTCAGCATCAAATCTCTCTAAGCAATATCTGGCATGAGCTATAAGGTCAGACCTGTCATCTAACACTTTTCCACAAAAAAAATCCTTCCCATATGTGTCTTCCATGTGAGAAATTCATAGGTGAATATTTCCCTTAGTCATGCAGTCTGTTAGCGCAGGAATAGACAGTAGAACAAAAAAACTTTAAGTGTTCAAGGATGATTTTCTAGCCCTGCAATGGCTCACTGGAGAGTAATAGATTAGAGCTGCAATATACATTGTACGTATCAGAATCAGAATCTTTATTGGCCAAACATGATTAGACACAGAAGGAGTTTGACACAGGTACAGAGATTCTAAAGAGAATTCAAGGGCTGAACAGGGGACAGAGCAATAGGCGTCCTTTATTACCGTGTAGCAGTGGTCCAATGTGTTTTTGTCCCTGGTGGGACAACTGAAGTGTTGTCTGTATTTGGCTAGTTCATGGATGATGTCTGCTCTGTTAAAATCCCCTAAGACAACGAGTCTTGATCTTTCCATTCTATGCATCTGGAACCCCAGCAGCTATATTTGCTGTCCGAGATGGACTCGCTGAGCCAAGTCTCTGTGAAGCATAGAGTAGCAGAAGATGAGAAGTCAGAGTTAGTCAAAATCCATTTTGTTGGCTAATGAACAGAGATTCAATGGATGGATAGATGGAAGTGATGTGTGGGTCTCTCACTGCCATCATTTAACTAGCACACCCGCATGCTTTCCCCTGTAGGCATCTTCTCCAGGTCCAATAGACAGCTGCTGCCCCTTCAACCAAAATGTCCACAAAACCTTTTGTGTTTGTAAAAATGGGAGAAAAGGTACTCGGAGTAAGCTGTCTGATGTTTAGGAGGACACAGCTGGTGAATGTAATCCAAGATGGGTTGCATAACACCAAGAACACCTCACGGGTCAGAAGGAGGGCAGAGAGGATCACTGCAGACCCCTCACACCCCGGACACAATCTGTTCAAACTCCTCCCCTCTGGATGGTGTTACAGGTCACTGTGCACCAAGACAACCAGGCACAGGTACAGTTTCTTCCCCCAGGCTGTCACTCTGATGAACACTTAACCAACAACAGTATGACTGGACAATAACCCTCAGTGCAATACCTGTAAATATACCTCATACCGATTATACAAATCCATACAGGTCACTAGTTTTAAGTACTCTATTTTTATTCCTACTTATCCCATATCACAGTGAGCATTCCTTTGTCTGTCTGCATTGTTTACTGTCTGTTTATACTGCTTATTGTGCGTTGTTTGCACTGTTTGTTGTTTGTTAATACTGCTTATTTTGTTATATTACACAGCCTTATGCTGGTTTACTGTTTACTTGCCTTGTATGGGGATATGTACATACACATTGAGAGCCAATGTACCAGAGTCAAATTCCTCGTGTGTCCAACACACCTGGCCAGTAAAGCAGATTCTGATTCTGAAAATTAGGAAAAACTAAAAACACACCAGAAAACACTCAACTGAGGCCACCATCCACAGCACCATCCTAACTAGGTGCACTGTGACTTGTGGCTAGTGAGCGGCTTCACTGGGCTAGCTCAGAGGCTGGTCAAGGGCACCTTAAATAGAGTTTCTAATAGAAGGTTTGCTCACAGAAATTCACATTTTAATTTGTCCTTCTTAGCAAAGACATGCCATTTACAAGCCCAAACAGAAAAATGGAAACTGTATAAAGTATTTGTCAGAAAAACTAGCTATGTACTGTATATATTTCAGTTAGGGTTCACAGTGACTCTTACTAAAAGCTAATAATGTAATGCTAATTGAATCTGTTCATTTGGGAATTTGTAATGAACTGTTAAAAGGTCATTGTTGTACTTTGTGTTTAGTGCTAAATGGCAAGTGTTAACACACCAAACTAAAATTGTGACCCAATGGTAAGCAGTACACCTGTTTAATAAGCGCATGTTAGCATTGTTACTGTGAGAATGTTACTGGCATTTAGCTCAAAGCACTGCTGTGCCTAAGCATAGCCTAACAGAGCTGCTAGTTCAGCTGTAGACTCTTCCTGTCATATGGTTTTGCCTTATATGTTTCCCTTATATATTTTTTTAAGTTTGACTTCTTCCCACTCTGTTTCGAGCAATTCACTGATCTGTGTTGTTAATGTAATGTGACTATACTGTGTCTCGGTCGAATGCTTCTTATTGCCTTGTAATATGTTACTATTGCTCGAAACAAACAAATAAATAAATAAAAGTTTGGGCATGATGTCATAATGATGCATGACAAATTTGGATCTATGAGGAGACAGAGCCAACAGTTTTCTATTTTGAAAAATATAATTTTGTAGTTATTACTAATTTAAATTGGCTAGTACTACAAACTTGTTACAAATATCTGCTGGTGAGATTATTTACAGCTGATGTGATTGCTAATGCTAGTTAGCATGCCCAGCTGTCTGTCATTGGCAATGCTGAAATATCATGTAGTGTTACTAACTATAGAGAGATGAGTAACAGCTATCTTTTAAACGAACTACTGAAACTTCCTTCCTGTTATAAGTAATTATATTGTGCTGGAGAGAAACAGCATTCCGGTTTTTACACCTTATAGGATGTCTCACTTGGACCTGGTGCAGATCTGGACCTAGCTTTCCACACCACCTCCTGAACTTCCTTCAGAAGCGGCTCCCTCAGATCAAACCACACAACTGGCTCTGCTGGCCTTATTATTGCTTTACACTGCCCTAATTCATAGTATTGGGAGAGGTCGCTTAAGGTGTTATGGAGATATTGGTCGACTTCCTCCTTTGAGCACACCAGGTGTCCACTGTATCTCTGTCCGAGGAGCTCCCTGATAAACCCAAAAGGATTGTTAATTGAAGGCAGTTCGTTTCCTAGTTCTCTCCCTACTCCATCTCCTGTGCACCTCAGCTCTGCGCAGGATAGGGGTTATGCGCAACTTACTTCCGTATACTGTACTGCAAAACAGAATCATCCGTTTCCGGTTTGCGACTAGTATGAAATATGGCACTGTTCTACTCAAGATGTCTCCAAGAACTACCAAAGATGAACATCACGGATGTCCACCGAATATGCAGTTCGACGTCTAAAACACCGGGCAGCAAGCTGGATAAGGGGTTTAAGCTATATGCTTCTTCATACATCCACGACTACGAAGGTAGAGTTATGTATCGGTTATCTTACAAACGGAGATGTAGCTAAGCTAGTTCGTAAGCTAACTAGCTAATGTTATCGATATTTGCACCGAGCATCTGTCTGGTACACCAAAATAATGTAATACACTACCGGAAAGCTAATAGTAACTAAGCTTGTGTGATGGAAATGCTAAATTCGCAAACTGCTGGGCTTCTAATTTTTCACATGCCATGTCCAAGGCTGATGGTTCTGGTCTAGCATGGTCATGACACTGAAGCAGAAATCCGACGTCCATCTGTTCCTCCTCAATTTCCTCCGGCCGATGCGTTCTCTCCCACACGCTTGGTCTACTTGCAGGCAGAGAGTAGTCAGTCCAGGCTAACAACACTGGATCGGCTCCTTCTTTCAAACACCGTTGTCCACCTTGAATTACATCTGTGGAGACGAAGTGTCTACTACATACTGTTGTCGTCCTCTTAATCACAAGATTATCACGTCGTACATTACGGATCCATATTTTTCTTAAGGCTTCTTCCTTAGGGAAATGGTGAAAGCTTATGGCTGAATTGAACTTCCCTGACATCGCGCATGACAGGTACGCAGCAGAAATCACTGTTTGGATGATCCCGCTTCTGGTATTTGTGTCTTGAAAAAGACATTTTTTTTATTTTATTTTTTTTTATCTATGAACTAATCAAATAAAACGAGCTCGAGAATGTGTTTCGCGTTACTACTGTTGTGTCACCCGTATTCTGCGGGAAAGCGAAAGTGGCTGACCTGTTTTCCGGTTTGGTCACGTGACGTTCCGTATAACCCCTATTAGGAGCCTCTTCGTCAATATGCTGCAGAGCTCTGCAAGCAGTACCGACTTCCCTTCACTGGCTTCCTTGGACTGCTTCTTCAAAGGCTTTCAGTTCTTTCCTAATATTGTGAATTTTGGCTGCCCTCTGGTTCCTGGTGTAAGGCTGCTTAACTACCTTTACATCCTCCACACCAAACCTCTCTGCAGCCATGCTCACTATGATGGTTGTCATCATCTGAAGCCTCCTCTTCACATCCCCTTTGGCTGTTTCTTCCAGCACCCTAACTACATCTTTGTCAAACTTCTGCCACTCTGTTGTTTTAGATGCTTAAGAACACTTGATCCTTCTCTTCTTGGACTCCCTAGTCATAGGGACTATTTGTGCCACTTTGAGGCATGGGCTCTGTTGGGTACTTCCGTGCCCAGCTCCTCCTCTGTCTCACCAGGTCCTAGACCTGTGCATTGTGGTGCTAGCAGCTGCTCTATACATTTCATCTGTGCTTGATGGATCTTTAAGCCCTTCTCATTTTTGCAGATCTTTCTGCACAAACACTCTCTGCTCGTCAGCGTTTGTTCATTGCTAAGTCATTAGTCATATCTGTCCAGCTGGGATGCTCAGTCCCCCTTCTCGGGCTCCCCTGGGGGTATACTTCCATTATTCATTCCGTAGCTCACGTCGGGTCCTTCCTCACAGAAGGTGCGGTTAGGGGTGCCAACCCATGCCGCCCCAATTGCCATCTTCCCAAGCTGCCAGCTGTCTCTCCAGCTGTCACCAAACTATTCTTGGTTGTCAACCAGCCTGTTCCTGGTGGTCACTGGTTTCTCCAGATTGGCTACTGAAATGGCACATCTTCTGATGCATAGCCAGGGCACATCATCAGTGATGTTACCTGAGGTCATTGGGTGTTTCAGGTCTTTCAAACATCAGACACCCTCACTCAGGCAACCCATCTGAGGTCAAAATGTTGTTCTTTAGTTGATACAAAATTAGGTGAAGAAGCTAGCAGGCACATCTCCCCTTTTTCCATCCATCCATTTTCCTCCGCTTATCCGGGACCGGGTCGCGGGGGCAGCAGTCTAAGCAAAGATGCCCAGACCTCCCTCTCTCCAGACACTTCCTCCAGCTCCTCCGGGGGAATGCCAAGGCTTTCCCAGGCCAACCGAGAGACATAGTCCCTCCAGCGTGTCCTAGGTCTTCCCCGGGGCCTCCTCCCGGTGGGACCTGCCCGGAGCACCTCCCCAGGAAGGCGCCCAGGAGGCATCCGAAACAGATGCCCGAGCCACCTCAGCTGGCTCCTCTCGATGTGGAGGAGCAGCGGTTCTACTCTGAGCTCCTCCCGGGTGACCGAGCTCCTCACCCTATCTCTAAGGGTGCGCCCGGCCGCCCTGCGGAGAAAGCTCATTTCGGCCGCCTGTATCCGGGATCTTGCCCTTTCGGTCATGACCCAAAGTTCATGACCATAGGTGAGAGTCGGAACGTAGATTGACCAGTAAATCGAGAGCTTCGCCTTACAGCTCAGCTCCTTCTTCACCACGACGGATCGGCACATCGACCGCATTACTGCAGAAGCTGCACCGATCCGCCTGTCAATCTCCCGTTCCATCCTTCCCTCACTCGTGAACAAGACCCCAAGATACTTGAACTCCTCCACAGTGGAGGAGTGGAGGAGTTCTCCCCTTTTTATCTGTCAATAATGCAGTGGTATGGTTAAATTTTAGTTGTCAAATTGAATGTATTTGCAGTAACTATCTGGTGTGCATTTCCCCTCTTTGTACAGTCAGGTCACTGTGCAAACAAAGCAGAACTATTTATACACTTAAAACATGATAGCTCCTGTGAATTACCATGCACCGAGCGATAGTGAAACTCAGTAGACACCCCTACTGAAATACTGTGCTCAGGAATTACTGTGACATTTCAGATAACATTTAGAGGACCACCTAACTAATATGTGCAGGCTGTGTTTCCACACTTGGTCTACTTAGCAAACTCAAATTTATTTCCCAGTAACCCCAAAACACCTGCTCTCTTATTATGCTTGACTTGCTCTTTTGTCAGCTAGCTCACTGCACTGCTTCCCAGCAGGGCTCCTATCACACAGTCACTTTGAAGCTAAAATACTGCTTAGTTACAGTGGACTCTGGGTTGATGCATTTGTGCTTAGGCCCATCAAAAACTGCTTACTACTGTGTTGTAAAGAATGTTTGTTCATGAAATTTATTGTATTGCTATATACACATACATTAAAATAGACATGATGTTTAACAATTTCAACAAGTTGGATTGATGGATGCCCATGAAATTTGGTAGCTTGTTCTTTCTGATCCTGAGCAACAGAAATGTCAGCCTGCTATGTGTACTTTTGACATCTCAGTGAACTTAGTTTCAGATGAATCAGCAGCTCCTGAAACCAGCGGAGAGCTGTGACCCAGAAAAAATAGGTGACATTTTGTTATGAGATGAGATCTTCTCAGTCAGTGGAGGGCATCTAACATGGCAGCACACACTGGTAAGTTCTCTTTATGTTTGAAGCTATGCTATTGCATAGCATTTGAAAGACTGCATGTGTTAGCATGATTCTGCTTCTGCATAGATAACATATACAAAAATAAAGTAGATTTATAAACTCTGCAAGACAGTTTTCTGGCTCCTGTTGTGAGCAGATTTGGTCTGGTGATCACAGCTGATGTTGTGTCTTCAGTCTCTTGTCCAGGGTCTTTACAGTTTCATCAGCGTAGTGTTCCACACAGTTGGAACAAGTGATGTCATACATACACCTCCCTCAAACAACAGGTTGGATCATTGATACAAAAAAAGAGTAATATATTTTTATGTGATTTAGATGGCATCATTATCAAAATCCAAATTTGCTACAGTGTCAAAATGGCAGCCTAATAATACACCTCAGAATAAACTGTGGTCCTGAAACAAACTGGAGAGACTCCATTAGCAGGAGAAATGCATCATGCTTCTCAAGGGCACCTGGCAGAGCAGTCGACGAATGCATCATGTGGCTATCAAACTGCAAATTGCTACACAGAACCTCCCATCCACACCGCGAGACTCCCTAATGGGCTGTTGAATGAGATCATCAAATGCAAATGAGACCTTAGTTGTGACTCTTGAGCGCCCAGGAAAGGCATTCAGCTTCAGAGTGTGTGTGGGTGCAGTTTTCCATTCAAGAATAGACATAACACTTGGCTCTAGAGTGATCACTGTGGGAACCACTGAGTAATGTTATTACACACTAGTAAGGACTGCTGTCACAATTATCATAACTGAAGACTTACAGGCCAGTTCATCAATATGTAGCATCTTTACAGTGTTAAATAAACAGTTTTCAGTCTCTCTCTGTGTGTGTGTGTGTGTGTGTGTGTGTGTGTGTGTGTGTGTGTGTTGTTTTTCATTTGTAATATTTAGCTATGCTAATTCCTGACACAGTAATCCACCATCTGCTCACAATCTGCTCACAGATTCCACCATCTGATTTCTCTTACCTGGGAAAATATTCTTCCTTTATTCTCTTTATGACACACAATAAGTGCATTTGATATGTTTTAAAGACCCTGAAATCTTGGTTTCAAACTTTAAAAATTATAAGTAATATGACTGATGTATACACTTAAAAATCATCCTTAGATATTTATTATGAGTTTATCACTTAACAAGAGTCTCATGCTAGTGTTTCTGTGAAGTTCTATTTAGTGATAATTTGGGCTAAATCCAACATGCTAACATGTTGGTGTTTAGCAGGTATAATGTTGACCATATTCATATTTTTAGTTTACTGTGTTAGCATGCTAACAACTGCAAAAAAAGCACTAAACACAATCTTGGGTTGATAAGAATGTCATCAGTATAGTTTAATGAAAATTCAGGGGATCACCAAAGTCACTATGACTACGTTCACACTGCAGGTCTTAATGCTCAGATCGGACTTTTTGCCGAAATACGATTTTTTTTTGCGCTGTTGTTCACACTGTCATTTAAATGCGACTGCCATCTGTTTCATGTGTGAACGGTATATGGCCCTGAGGTGACCCGCATGCGCAGAAGAGGACATGACGTCAGACGCAGCGTACTGTGTTTGTGAAAATAAAAATGGATGCGGCTCGTGATAGCATGTGCGTAGCGATGTACCAGTTAATGTGCAATCGAAATAAAGAAAGAAAGAAGAAGAATTTCAAGAAGAAGGAGAGCGCAAATATTGCTTATGGCCTTGCCTCCTCCAGTGCAGAATTGTGATGTCTGTTGCATTTCAATGACATAAAAATTGCATAAAATGCGACATGGCCGTTCTGAAGTCGCATTGCAAAACATCGGATATGTATCCGATTTAGGACCACATATGAAAGTGGCCTGGGCCAGATTTGAAAAAATCGGATTTGTGCTGTTCACACTGTCATAAGGAAATCGGATATGGGTCACATTTGGGCAAAAAGATCGGATTTGAGCCACTTCAGCCTGCAGTGTGAACGGGGCCTAAAATTCATCCTGAAAGTGTGATGAATATCTGAACCAATTTTAATGACAAGCCATCCTGTAGTAGTTGAGACAATTCACTCACAACCCACAAATATCAACCTCATGTTAGGGGATCACCAACATGAATAGGACAAACCCTCTGGGGACCATGAAAAACTGTACAAAATTCAACAGCACCGCATCAAATAGTTGTTGAGCTATTCTAAAGTTGAGAAACATGATGGACTGAGTGGCCAACACTTCCATGTTGCTAGTATGGTTAATAAAACCTAGCTAATCTAAACAAAAACTAAACTAAGGACTACATACATATGTGGGTATGGCAATGCAATGAGCTAAACATTGACAAAAAATACACAGAAATAACTCCAAACTAGCAGGAGACCATAACTCATTATATGAAGCTGAGTGAGAAAATGTGTTTTCAGGGCCTTTCTGGTCAAAGGTCACAACTAAGGATTATATACAAGCCACCTCTGCACCACCACCAACATTTTAATGTCATAATTTTCAATTTGACCCTGCAGGACAGACGTGTTGACAACACTGTCATCAACTGCAGTGATGTAACTTGACAGCTTTTTAGATGCTGTAAGGAGATATGGCTTACTGATGTGCCAAATTTAAATATTAATGGCAGCTACCAGCTTCCTATAACTTTTCACTGGATGGTGGATGCTCTGGGCTTTTCCCATCCACAGAATAAATTGATTATTACAAACATGAAGGCAAAACTGGAGGCGATGATGCAGGAGAGCGATATCTTGTCTCAATAAATCAGTTTTACAACTAATATTAACTGCAGGGCTATTGTTAACTTAGCTTACCTATATAGAAACACACCACATCCCTAGAAAATCATAATTTTTTTCCAAATGTTTTCCTTCAAAACAACATTTGTCCCATATCCAGCCCATGCTGCTATGGCTACAGAGTCCAAACAACAAATTTGACCTTGTCACTCACTGCCTTTCCCTCCTACAAATGGCTTTTCTGACAAGAAGGTGTAATCCACTGGGCTCATGACAGACTGGAGTCAAGCACATAGACCCAAGTTGCAGACACACAGGAGTTGAATACAACAGACATTTATTTGACAAACGAGAATGGGTTACTGGGTGGGAGAGAGAGGGACCAAAGGCAGAGTGGCAACTGGATGGGACTGAGGCAGGGCAGGTTCTGGACAGGACAGGCAAGCTCCGTTGGCTAACAGGAGGAAAGGCAGTCAGGCAGCATGAAGCTTGAGATGAAGCAGGCCAACAGCAGTGAGCTGACAGGAGCCGAGGCATGCAATGTGGAGCCAGGGACTGAAGGCAGGTACAAAGCATTTAATTACATCTATTTTGTTCTAGATGCCCTGCAGCTGGAAATATGTCATCTCAGATTTGATCCCCTCACATGCAACAGAGAGTGTTTTGAATGGTTAAGCTCTGGACATTCATTGACCAGTGACTATCACTCTGTGAAGCCTCATGCATCAGGTAAAAAAGATCTAGAGAAAAATAAAGCCAAGAATCATTTGTTGTTGACACAAAGCAGGAACGCTTTGTGTAAACTGGTTTTAAGACTGAAGACCTTTGGTGAACAAGCTAAACCAAAACATTTTACTGTCTGTAAAAATCAGTGAAGGTTCCACCTCCGACTTTCACAGTTTCAGTGAAGCCTCCTTGAAGCTGGAAGTCCTTTCTGAATTTACCTCTGTGCATTATTCATGTCCTGGCTCATGTGCCATGGCCTATTTACAGAATCACTTGTGAATGCATTAGCCATGAACAGTGGAGTGCCAAGGCTCATCTACAAACAGCTTCACAGGCACATGAATCCATTCATAATCTCATAAACATTAACAACAGCAGCTGGGCGATTTTTTTTACCTGGCTGTGGCAAATACATTGATCATGTTATCACCCTGTTGTTAAAAATATGGCCAACATCAAAGAAAACGGACAAGTTTAGAAAATTACAGACAGCAATTTTATTTACTTTTATTCCCATCTTATCAGTTGTACTTTCTGTTTAGTGCTAATTAGCTAATTGTAGAATGCTAATATGCTAATCCAAAATAGTGAACATCGTCAACATTATAACTCCTTAACAGCACTAGCATTATACCAGCTAAACATTAGCATGTTAGCATAATCACTGTGCACAAGATAGCATGCTGAGGTTAGCATTTAGCTCATGGCACTGCCGGGTTCTTTGCATGTTCCAACAAATGTTCATGCCATGGGCAGAGCCAAATGGGTGCTCAAGGGTGGCACCACCCCTGCCAGTGTCTAAATGTGATGCTTGTCAGTATTAATCAATGAAAAATCAAAAACAGTGACGGTTTCCTTAAGAGAAGTAACATTTTTCTGATGCTTTATAATTGATGATGATGATGACACTTTATTACAGACTCAAGGTCCAGGTTCAAAACAAATAAAAGCAATAAAAGAACAGATTAAAAACTAAACAATAGCTGACTCCTGAGACAGCTGACGGGTACCGGCAGGCCAAGCGGGCTGCAGCCCAGGCGGTTGCGGAGGCAAAAATGCGGGTCTGGGAAGAGTTCAGTGAGGCCATGGAGAAGGACTATCGGTTGGCCTCGAAGAGATTCTGGCAAACCGTCTGGCGCCTCAGGAGGGGGAAGCAGTGCCCTGCCAAAACTGTTTACAGTGGAGGTGGGCAGCTGTTGACCTCAACTGGGGATATTGTCGGACGGTGGAAGGAATACTTTGAGGATCTCCTCAATCCCGGCGCCATGTCTTCCGATGAGGAAGCAGAGGCTGAGGGCTCAGAGGTGGACTCGTCCATCACCCAAGCTGAAGTCACTGAGGTAGTCAAGAAGCTTCTCGGTGGCAAGGCACCGGGGGTGGATGAGATCCGCCCTGAGTCCCTTAAGTCTCTGGATGTTGTTGGGCTGTCTTGGTTGACACGCCTCTGCAACATCGCATGGCGGTCGGGGACAGTGCCTCTAGACTGGCAGACCGGGGTGGTGGTTTCACTTTTTAAGAAGGGGGACCAGAGGGTGTGTTCCAACTATAGGGGGATCACACTCCTCAGCTTCCCTGGGAAAGTCTATGCCAGGGTACTGGAGAGGAGAATTCGACCGATAGTCGAACCTTGGATTCAGGAGGAACAATGCGGTTTTCGTCCTGGCCATTGAACACTTGACCAGCTCTATACCCTCTTCAGGGTGGCGGAGGGTTCATGGGAGTTTGCCCAACCAGTCCACATGTGTTTCATGGATCTGGAGAAGGCATTCAACC
>NW_018127931.1:5346576-5348039 GCF_001952655.1 Monopterus albus | reverse complement strand
AGAGAGGGAAGTCTGGGCATCTTTGCTTAGACTGCTGCCCCCGCGACCCGGTCCCGGATAAGCGGAGGAAAATGGATGGATGGATGGATGGATGGAACTCACAGTAATGACACCGCCAAAACTTACCTATCTTATCAGGATCAGAGATTCCATCATGAGGTACAGAGGATCTACTGTTGTTAATGCATTTGACATCCTTCCAAAATGATTTCATATTGTTCGTTATGAGTTTTTTCGCCAAAAAGTCCGACCTCATCTTTTGTTCATTTTTCACAATAAGCCGAATGGCATATTTATATTTCACAGTTGCACGCTTTTTAAGCTCAAATATTGGCCCAGATCTGGGTTTACCGAAAAGAGCCCAGGAAGCTGTAACCTCCCGGGCTTCAGCCTTAAATTCGGCCACATAGGTGCTCCAGCCAGGCATAGTTTTACGCTTCCCTGTATCCCCGTGAAACGGCACACTCGCGTCCAACAGCGCCCGGACAATACCAAGATACATGGAAGAGATATCTGTCTTGTGGTTAGCATCTGTACAATTAGGATCATTACACATAACGGCCTCTCTAGGTAACGTGATATCGCGTAACCGCTTATCAGTGAGATTATGATAACTGGCAAGACCCTCAGGAGAAAGAGAGGACCAGTCCAAACCTCCCCCTTTGTGATTAGACTGAGTTAAAATAGGTATAAAATCAAGTCTCACGGTCATCTTTACGGGAATATGATCAGAGAAGGACATGTTGTAAAGAATGTCTATATCTGCCAAAGCGACATGTGCATCAGCTGTAGAAATGCAATGGTCGAGCCACGATGTTGTATGCCAGGCCTCACTAATATATGTAAAGCTCTGACTGGGCAGGAACTCACTGCTAGACAAAATCAAATTATTATCGGCACAAAAGTGCAACATATGCTTTGTGTAACCGGCGGGTTGGCCACGCCTACACTGCCTGGTTAGTAATTTGTCAGAATAATCATGGGTATAAATAACCCCGGGGGAGACGTTGTTGCGATAAGCAATGTCTGTGCTGGTCGCTGCCATAACTGGTCTGAAGTGAATCTTCCTCCATCGAGCTGTGTCCTGCTTCTCCTTTAAGGTATGTCCAACGGGCTGATTGTAGATCGGATCTGTTAACAGTGCAACGTGTTTAATCAGGTTGTTTTGGTTGTACACTGTTTTTAGGAGATTGCCGCATGCTCTCCAGGAGCAATAATCGATGCAAGCGTAATCCAGTAGAAGCTGGCGTCCATTACACATGCTGTGCTAGGGTGACGTGCAGCCAAGGTAACCTGTAGCATTGTTGGTTTTGTAGGATATGATCCGTCTTACCATGCTAACTCTGAGAGATGAGGCAGTCCAAGTAACTTCAAAACAGTGCTGATTTATTCAAAGGATCACAGGTAAAATTAACATTACACGCTCAGGTATCTTGCACCTCCAAACTGCACGCAGGCAGATG
>NW_018127931.1:5331435-5346544 GCF_001952655.1 Monopterus albus | reverse complement strand
CCCTCGGTTGGGCTAGCCCCATACTACACAGAAACGTCAACCGAGACGTCTCTCTCACCAGCTTTGCAGCTGGTCATAGCAGTAGTCAAAACATGAAGCAAATCAACGTGTGAATGTGTATGTCTGTTGGTTAAGTGGTGTGTAACTAAAAACATTCTCACGACCTCTAGTACATGTCGTGTCTTGGACATAAGAACATATTATGGCTAAGGCTACAGTTATACACATCGTCATAATAATATTAAACACCCTGTCTGCTGACAGTCATCAACTCTTCTCTCTAGTATCCTTGACCAGATGTACCCTGTAGAAACTCATAAGCAAACCTAAGCATTTAACAGTCTAACTAGACATCCTATCTCCACTAAACATTTCTAATACATAAAGTATCTATCTGACTAAAAATATCTAACAGTTTTAATTGTTTTGATTGTTTCTATGTTATTTACTAACAGTGGTTTTACTTGTTGCAGGGGTGATAGCCACTACTGTTTTGCCTGTGTAATGTTTTGCGTATGCAACATTTTGCCTTGCTTTGTTCTGTTTTTATGTTGAGGGTTACCTAGCATTATGTTCCCTATTTATTGTATTGTTTCCAAATAGGGTTTAGTCAATTTTATGGTGTGAACAGTGTGTGAATGGTTTTATGCACAGGGAGGCAAGGCCTCTTATATTTGGTTGATGCGTGATAATTGATTTGTGGTGTTTATTTAATGGTGCCTTTTAACCTGTTGACTCTGATCATTTTATTCCTGTTCTGCACTGTATTTATTGGGTGGGGGGAAACTTCTTCTTATAGTAGCATTTTAGCTTCTGGGGTTAGGCTTCTTAAAACGTTGTTACTGTTAAATTATACTTTGACTCAAAGTTTTATCTGTGTGAGTAACTCCAACGTCTCCGTGTTTGCAGATCTATCTGGGGGTAGCAGCTTAGTACTGGGGAAGTTTGCATGAATTTGACCTCTGAAAACAGCAGGGGTGTTATTCTTGGGGAACTACTAAAAGTTACTACTGTCTGAGTTGCCTAGGCCTGTATATTGGCCCGGTCACATTTGCAGAAACAGAATTCTTATCTGATATATTTGCATTCATATCACCCACAGTAGATACGCTGGTATAGCCGTCGCCGTGTATAAAAGAAGTAATAAAAGCAAGCTTGTTCAAGTACTCTTCTTCGTTCTAATTACATTCATAAGGAGCATAGATGTTTTAAAAACACAAGCTCCTTGTTACCCAGAGTCAGGCGTATTGCAATACACCAGTCCTCATCAAGCCTAACCACTGGGTCCAACCTCTTAGACCACAAGACAGCCACACCACCAGGAATTCGTCCACGCTTGAAACTGAGCCCAAAGTCAGTAGTTCACCGAGGGAATTATCGTCCAGGGAGTTAAGACCACATAAGTCCTGCTTGGCAAGAAAAGTCTCTTGTAAGCATAGGATGTCACATTGTTCCAGCAGCTCTTTAACAACAGTGCGGCAAACTTTATCCTCCACATTATGACCTAAGCGAAGGCCACGGCAGTTATATGAGATTACTTTAAGATCCATAAAAATTAATTAGAGCTAGCATCTGCATCCAGGAGAGGGCCTTGCTCGGGTAGTACAGTGCCTTGCTAAAGTATTCGGCCCCCTTGAACTTTGCGACCTTTTGCCACATTTCAGGCTTCAAACATAAAGATATAAAACTGTAATTTTTTTGTGAAGAATCAACAACAAGTGGGACACAATCATGAAGTGGAATGAAATTTATTGGATATTTCAAACTTTTTTAACAAATAAAAAACTGAAAAATTGGGCGTGCAAAATTATTCAGCCCCCTTAAGTTAATACTTTGTAGCGCCACCTTTTGCTGCGATTACAGCTGTAAGTCGCTTGGGGTATGTCTATCAGTTTTGCACATCGAGAGACTGAAATTTTTGCCCATTCCTCCTTGCAAAACAGCTCGAGCTCAGTGAGGTTGGATGGAGAGCGTTTGTGAACAGCAGTTTTCAGTTCTTTCCACAGATTCTCGATTGGATTCAGGTCTGGACTTTGACTTGGCCATTCTAACACCTGGATATGTTTATTTGTGAACCATTCCATTGTAGATTTTGCTTTATGTTTTGGATCATTGTCTTGTTGGAAGACAAATCTCCGTCCCAGTCTCAGGTCTTTTGCAGACTCCATCAGGTTTCCTTCCAGAATGGTCCTGTATTTGGCTCCATCCATCTTCCCATCAATTTTAACCATCTTCCCTGTCCCTGCTGAAGAAAAGCAGGCCCAAACCATGATGCTGCCACCACCATGTTTGACAGTGGGGATGGTGTGTTCAGGGTGATGAGCTGTGTTGCTTTTACGCCAAACATAATGTTTTGCATTGTTGCCAAAAAGTTCGATTTTGGTTTCATCTGACCAGAGCACCTTCTTCCACATGTTTGGTGTGTCTCCCAGGTGGCTTGTGGCAAACTTTAAACGACACTTTTTATGGATATCTTTAAGAAATGGCTTTCTTCTTGCCACTCTTCCATAAAGGCCAGATTTGTGCAGTATACGACTGATTGTTGTCCTATGGACAGAGTCTCCCACCTCAGCTGTAGATCTCTGCAGTTCATCCAGAGTGATCATGGGCCTCTTGGCTGCATCTCCTGCGTCTTCTCCTTGTATGAGCTGAAAGTTTAGAGGGACGGTCAGGTCTTGGTAGATTTGCAGTGGTCTGATACTCCTTCCATTTCAATATTATCGCTTGCACAGTGCTCCTTGGGATGTTTTAAGCTTGGGAAATCTTTTTGTATCCAAATCCGGCTTTAAACTTCTCCACAACAGTATCTCGGAGCTGCCTGGTGTGTTCCTTGTTCTTCATGATGCTCTCTGCGCTTTAAACGGACCTGTGAGACTGTCACAGTGCAGGTGCATTTATACGGAGACTTGATTCCACACAGGTGGATTCTATTTATCATCATTAGTCATTTAGGTCAACATTGGATCATTCAGAGATCCTCACTGAACTTCTGGAGAGAGTTTGCTGCACTGAAAGTGAAGGGGCTGAATAATTTTGCACGCCCAATTTTTCAGTTTTTTATTTGTTAAAAACGTTTGAAATATCCAATAAATTTCGTTCCACTTCATGATTGTGTCCCACTTGTTGTTGATTCTTCCCAAAAAATTACAGTTTTATATCTTTATGTTTGAAGCCTGAAATGTGGCAAAAGGTCGCAAAGTTCAAGGGGGCCGAATACTTTCGCAAGGCACTGTACATGTCATCCACTTCATTGCATTCAGCAGACACTTTAAAAGAAGCAAACCTAGTGTTTCCTGAAACAATTTTATGACACATGATGTCAAGCCCAAGTTTTTCTTTCAAATAAGTATGTAAAACTTTGGCTTCCAAATCTGGTTGATATAGGTCAAATTTATTTTACATCATGCAGACAGCCTGATATTTTCTATTCATTTGTCTTAATGTGGTTTTTGTGGAGTACTTGGTCTGATTTGCCTTAGTTGGGTTGGTGGGGTGGGGGGCACCCTGCAGTTGTAAAAAGGAGGGACTGAAACAGCTAAAGAATGCGTTATATATCATCCTTAAACAAAATAATAAATTTGATTCTCAATCATGTATTGTTTATCATTTCATAGAGTTGGGGGTTTAATTTCTTATTGACTACTTTTACCACAGCCATCCCCGGGTTTGGATCAGGGTTGCGTCAGGAAGGGCATCCGGTGTAAAACACGTGCCAAATGTCAACATGCGAGTCGTCAGTGTGACAATTCGCTGTGGCAATCCTGAAATGGGAAAGGCTGAAAGTGACTTTCTTGACTACTTGTACTACTTTCTAATTGTATTTCAAATGGACCACCCCTCTCTGAGTCTGTGCCCCAGTCTGGCTACCCCATCCAAAATCCAATCTACTGCTAGCCTTAGACATATTATGGCTAGGCTGTTGTGGTTTTGTGTATTTGAAGTTGTGCTTTTTTTTTTTTTTTACAAACTGAGTATTTAAAGGAGTTCCTTTAAATCAATTCCAGTGTTAATATGGGACTGTAATTAAAAGGCAACAATTTTGCTAGTAGTTTGCTGACTTCTTCATCAAATTGAAGGTATGGTCACTGCTGGAAATTCACAAATTTTAAATTCAGAATAATAACTGAGACTAATATAACCATTCTCCATTCTTCTTCACTAGGCTGCTTATTATTAGAGAGAGAATATTGCATGAAAACAGCTTAAGTACACCCTCACAGAATAGCTAGCATGACTTTAAAATAATATATATAGCTTGTGATCTTTTCACAAGTTTTAACTGAAATCAACTGAGCATGTATTTTACCAGCATAGGACTTTCCCACTGATGTCGTGTGAAGGTCAGTGTGCAGTAATCCACAGGGATAGTAAGTTGGGCCTTGAGGAGAGGACAACTGGCTTCTAATCCTCAGGTTCAATGAAAAGCACCACATCAGCTGGTTTGGGTAGAAAGAAATTGTCAGCGGCTGTTTGCAGCCATGTTGTCGGCTGGCTCTGATGCTACATCTAGCCCAACATGCAGGCTGCTGGATGTTTCATCAAGTATAGCAAACCACATGAAAACACTTCTGGAAAACAAAACAAAAATAGGTACAATTTTCAAATTTGTAAAAACTGAATAAAGTGGTCATTAAAGTTATGAAATACTGATCCTAGGACAGTGTCAAAGTGGGGAAAAATGAGTCACTGTTTTCACACAAATGGCACAACTGCACTACAGCCTTTACTTTTATTTTAAAAAGTAAATAAACACATCACTTATCATTCCAGTAATAAAACCTGAGAGGGCATTCATTTCTGTTATTATTGGAAGCTACAAGTAGATGCTAATGACATCCTCCAAGATATTAAGGTTTTCACCAAACAGCTATTTTTCAGTACACTTCAAAAAAAGGCATATATTGTAGCTACAGGTCATCTCCTAACTGGAGGATTGGTGATTCAATTCCTGGCTTCTCCAGTCCAAATGTCACAGTGTCCTTGAGCAAGACACTGAATCCCAAGTTGCTCCCAATGGCTGTCCCACTAGTGTGAGTGTGAGTGTGAATAGGTCAGTAGTGTGAAAGCACTTTGAGTGTGCTTCAGTGCATAAGAAAGCACTACAGAGCTGTTAAATTCATTTACTATTTGCACAGATTATAAAACAACAAGAATGGTTTCAAAGAATGACACCAGTTTTTTGCTGTTTTAGTTTTTTTACACAGCAATGACATTCTCGCGATATAAAAAAAAGTTTAAAATCAGGTTCTAGAGTGAAACAGTTTGATAATGCCACCATCTCTTCTTGTGCATGCCGGTTAGGGTTTATGTAAATAGCAATGCATGCGGTGAACAGATGAACAACAAGAAACAATGATTATGGAATATAGAGCTTTGTTTGTGCTGCTCACTTTATTCAATTTATAACAACAAATCAGAAAAAGTTGGGACAGTGTGAAAAATCAAAATTTAAAATGCAAATAGTGATGTGTAAATTATCTCTGTCCTGCATTACATTGAAGACAATACAGCAGCACATTATTTGATGTGTTACCTCATCAATTTTATTCTTTGTTTAAAATAAACACTTCAATTCTGATACCTGCAACACATTCCAAAAAAAAAGTTGGACAGTAAAGCATTTACCACATTGTGATGTTGCCATTCCTTTTCACAACACTTAAAAGATGTTTAGGGACTGAGGACACCAAGTGATTAAATGCACCAGGTGTTATTTGGTCCCATTTGTTCTGCAAACAAGTCTTGAGGTGCATAACAATCCTGGGTCTTTGTTGATGCAAATTGTATTTCAAAATGTGCCACACATGATCTACTGGGGACAGGTCGAGGCTGCAGGCAGGCCAGTCCAGTACTTGCACTCTTTTACTCCACAGCCATGATTTGGTAATACTGTATGTGTAGTATGAGGTTTTGCTTTGTCCTGTTGAGATATCTATGGGCGTCCCTGGCGTCAATTCATGTATCTTACATAAACACCTGCACCAACTTTCAGGGTAATCTCTGAAACTGTTGCAAAGACATCTCAGTGTGTGAGCCAAAATGTAATACTGGTGGGAATGCTAGATATATGCTTGAGGGAGATCACCAAAGTACGCTGCCTGGGAACACTTATGTCTGTACTGAAATTTATGTTGTCTTTTAGTAGATATGGGATAAATAAAAACTTAAGGGAATGAACAAAGTTCATACACAGTAAAGCCATACACTATGCTATAACAGATATTTTAGCAATAAAAATGTTTCTTCAATTTTTGTTCTCTACATACACACACATATATTTCGAGAATATAACACTATTGAATCAATATAATGGGCCCTTTCAGCCAAGCACCCACATATTCATCTGCTACACAGGGATTTTTAACTGTGCACACATCACCCACTACCCTAAAAATAGTCCCTGCTGTTCCAAAACAATATGTCATTTTTTGCCTCTAACTTTTAGAGCTGCTGCTGGTGCCTTTTTACCAAATTTCAAGATAAATGTTGGCTACCTAGCAGCATGCAGTGTACACAACCATCCAATAGGGACACATGGTTGCACCTCTCGTGGGGGAGCCGAGCTCTCTTTTAATCAGTTCTTTCATGGGCCGGTGTCCTGTGTTTTAATGCAACCCAGAACATCCTGTCATTGATTTGTAGCTTACAGTGTTCCATTGACAATGACAGAGATTTCTCCATCTTTCAGTAATATAAAACACGTTTCTGTCCTTGTCCAATTTCTTTAGATCTCCTCATGACATCTCGTCTCTGCCATACTAGTTTACTGTTACATTTCCTGTCTACCACTGATTATGGCATAAAACATGGAGTAATTAAGCAGTTTCACAGGTTATCCAGAAACAAATTGTCTTTTGTTACAGCAACAGTATTGATTAGTTCATATTGGAATATTTAAAGTATTTCAAAATCATTTTTTATACTGAATAATGGCACAAACGTTTCTAAACTCACCCCTGCAAAAAGGCTTTGTCAGTGATGTCTGCTGCTATAAACAGACAAGTGACACATGTCACATGAATGTGAAAATGATTGCCTCTGTTTGAGAGTTCAACATCAATTGTCATTGTCATTCAGGTTGTTTTTTTTTTTCATTTTAATTCATGACTGTCAGCTCATGTCTTCACATCTTTCAAACCACTTCCAAAAGTAATCAAAGGAGAGTAAACTGAAAACTTTTCTCTTTTACAGCAGCTTTGTGTTTTATTGTACACAGAAGCTGACAGGCATAACCACAGACATATACTGATTGGCTCTGTTCTTTCTGTGCCTCGCTAATAGACACCTAGATGTTGGACAGTAGCTGTTTACTATTTATTTCTACCACCTGCATTGTCATTTGTCACCACTCTAGAAATAAGTCCAGATGTTTACATCCATGGCCTTTTGTCTCCTTCAATCAATCACAAATCTAAGATACAGATTATTTCAGATCCAGACAGTGTCAGTGGTTTGTTGATGAATAGCACAGACAGGAGAATTGAGCACATACCATTTGCTACTTTCACAGGTTGAGAGCTTGGTGAGAAAAACAATGCTCATGGTAATATAACTCAGTAAGTGACAGTGGAACCTGGGACATACTATACTATATACAGATACACAAAAAAATATGTATGTGTAAAGATATGGTGTGAGCCAAAACAAAGTTTGTTTTTTTTACAAATCGGTGGCTCTAAAAAGTATAAGTGGATGCTTTAACACTTAATCACTAGACAGGATAAGCAAGTATCTGTAATTCAGTTCTTCCTAGTCAAAAAGAGCATTTCAGATATCACCAGTGACATTCCTCCTAGACACAACATCATTCTAAGGCCAGGCTAAACTGTGACTTTTTGGTGCATGAAACTATATATTTCTGTATTCATAGCAATAAAGTTACCACCAAAAAGTTACCAACTAAAACAACCTAAATGTCAATTTGTGAGACACAGCTTTGACGGGGTCAGGACACAATGTAACCGAACCAACAGCGGTGTCTAATAAGGCGGCGAAGAGTCAGCAGATTGTCAGCCACACAAACAGGCAGACTGGCAACCAGAGGAGGCAGCGCTTCAAAATCTCTGAGTCATTGCCTGGCTTTCTTCAATTGCTACCCCTCTCCTCCACCACTACCACTTCACCTCCTCCTCTGCTGTTTCAGCCATCAGTCTCAGTGGCAGCACACACAGGCAGCAGTTGTACAAAGAGGCTAAGTGGGAGAAACCTTTGCCCATCATAGGATAACAGTGATGGCTCACACAATTCAGGAAGTTTATTAGCCTGTACAGAGTGGCAGGAGCAGAGAGCTTTGAAAGGACACAATGGGAATTTGATAGGCGCAAGTATGTAGTGATCTTTATATCAGTGTTACAAATAACAGAACAGCTCTTTGTATGCTTCTCCTGTTGCAGAGAAAGTCAAAGAACAAAATCCAAGCAGATGAATATGAAAAACATGCTGACGTTTCTGTCATCAAGCAGGATTTAGGGCAGGTTTACATTGTTTACTAAATAATAAAAAAATTATACAGGAGGTGAGGTCTGTGCAGGTGAGATGAAAATCCTTTCAAACTAATTAAGAGAGGAAAGGACGTCAAACTGACAAAAAGATGGCAACTCGAAGAGAAAAGGAGTCAGTTTTCACCAGTGATGTGAAAGTGATCTATTTATAGCAACTGGCTCCACTAATGCAGCCTGAAATTGCCAGCGAGAAGAAAGACAATAAAGGGAGAGAGAGAGACAAAGGGTGTTTACTTGGGCTAATATTTCCCCTTCTAACCTAATTTAAACTCACTGCATGTAAATATTGTATAATCAGCTGGGTTAAGCAACTTTACCATCTCAGAGAATTAAGATAGCTACCTACAGTATCTACATTTAATAAAACTGGTGACCTGATCATTATATGGGCTTTTGTAAATTGAGTCAGAGAAATTCCACTTGAATCCACATATTCCTTTGATCAATGATCATTAAGCTAACTACTCCTAGTTAATGCTTCCACACCTTCTTTGTCAACTAAGGATGACATTGGCAGGATTATTACTTACTACTGGGTAAAACTAAGCAAAATAACCTCTTTTCCCAACAGGAAATTAGCTAATGTGAACATAAGACAACCTCTTATGGATGAAATGAAACATAACAGTAATTCAGTTTAATTATTAAGCCCACATGCAGAGAGCGTTATGGGTAAACTTTTGATACAAAACATAATAACAACCTGAACTTTTACTTTTTGAATGACTGTTTCTTTTTTAGCATTAATCTATTATTTATTAGAAGCCCTTTCACACATTAAACTGACCACGTGGTTATGTTCATTTATTAGGACCAGGTAGTGCTATTTCTCTTTTATCATAGGTCATAGGTATTAGTTGGAATTAATTAGAGGATGCTGCTGAAATGTTAGTATTATGAGTTCTAACAGAATTTGTGTAAACACATGATGGATTTTACCCATCAAGTTTTCTAGTTGTATACTACTCAGGCTGTAAAAACAGTTATTTAACTCCAGAACTTTGTCAAGTAACTTGGCTTAGGTTAGAGACTACACAGTTTTTACCAAGAAACTTTGTAGCAAACTTGGGGAGTGGAGTCTGGAAGACATTTATGAGGACCAGGCATAGGAACACTACTGAGATGCAGTGTAGGAACCAGTGTTTTTGGAACTTTCCTGTACTAGGGAATAAAAGTCAGAATATCTCAGCCTTTATTTTGACCATTGTCTCTTGTATGTTCTCCAAGTTGAAATAATAAATCACTAGAGCATTTTAAAACAGTTGCCTGTTTACACATCCTGTTAGGATGATGCGTGGAAGGTAGGACCCAAAGATGCAGACAAGAGACTCACTGAAAGTGAAACAAGAGAGGTGTTTATTGTACTGGAGAGTGAGTTAACAGAGAGGGGACAGAGGCAGAGCAGGTTCTGGATGGGACAGGAGGGAATAGCAGCATGGAGCTGGGGATGAAGGCAGGAACCAGCTGCACCAGAGGACTGTGGCATAAGGGTGAGTGGAGACAGGGAAAGCAGGTGACAGCGCAGCAGGTAGGTTGGAGACAATAAGAAATACTGCTAGACAGAAGACCTTGCCAGCATTGCCGGCATCTCTGATACTCATGTGAGTAGACAGGAGAAGAGCTAGTGACAGCATAGCTGGCTGGTTGGCGAGATAACAGCAGGCACTGCTGGACAGGAAACCTCACCGGTGTCTTTGATACTCTCAGGTGAGTAGATGGAGAAGAGCAGGTGACAGCGTAGCTGGCAGGTTGGAGAAATAACAGCAGGCAGCTCGGCTTGCAAACTCGGAAAAGTTGTTCAGGATCTCAGGTTCAGGTGAAAAAAGTACATTTGGGAGAAAGGGACACCTTGATGACTACATAAAACAATCCTATTTGAAAACATTTTTGTGTGTGCCTTACCTTGGAGCTGTACAATATGTGTGCTGGTACTCGGAGCCCTGGGCTGGCAAACTGTAAAACAGGCACATGGCACCCACACGGACTCTGTGACATGTTGACATTAAGTGGTTCAAGGAAATAAGGAGATGAGAGATGAAAGAGGCAGAGTGGGAAAATATCAGAGAAGAGACAATGGAAACCGAGTAAATTTGATGTTCAGTATGGAATGTTTTTTACTTCCCTGCCCACAACAGAGATGGAAAGTGATGGTCTAAAAACATACAGCTCTGCTAACAGAATCTTAATCTGAGTCTGTGTGTCTCCAGCATCCTGCGGAGATCAGAGGTCATCAAGCTATATGCCCTGACCATGAACCTACAGAACTCACTGTTCGAAGCCACTGTCAAAAAATGCTGCAGTGGTGAAATTCAATCTTGACAATTGTGCCGTGTTGATGACTTTTGCTTTTATGGTAATGTAAAGCTAAATGAGGGAAATGTGAGACAGCACTTGGGAGCCTATTAATGAAACAGTGAGGGACTATATGTAAAAACATTTGTCTTTGGTAATGTTGCTAGATCATGAGGAGAATGACACGTAGTTTCATTCCAAGTGAGATAAACATTCAAAATATTAACAATTCTTACACATAGAAAGTTATTTCAGTCATTCAGTGTCAGTCTGTCCACCACTTTGATCCAGACTGTAATATGTCAAAAACAGGTTGGATTGTCAGGAAATTTTGTAAAGGCATTCACGATTCCCAGAAAATGGGGATCTCATTTGAGAATTCAACAACATAACCATTATTTTAAGTCAGACAGTAGGTTCAAAAATTACCTTAATTGTTGAAAAACTGTCTTCATCTAAAAGATGGGTTGGACCTGTTTTGGTTATTTAGTCATTTAAAAAATTCTTATACTTACATACATAAAACAAAAAACCCACTGCTGTCCCTTATATAAATCACTTGTCAATCTGTGTTTGATTTCCCAACAAACTTGTATACTAATCAAATGTCAGCTCCATCGTCTGTGCTTGTGAACAGGTACGTTTCTCCAGATAAACATATTTGTTTGGACTCCGCTGTCAGCTGTATCTGATTCTACTATTTAGGGTTTTCAACAGGAAACAGAATGTTTCACAGGATTCTGCTCCTTGCTTCATAAGAATGAAACCAAGCCAGAAAAACCTAGGAAGGAATTACCTTGAGTGGCAGCACATCTGAATTTAAGGTGTGTATGAGAATGTGAGTTGAGGAGGGAGGCAGGCAGCTACACTTATAGGGGTTTCCCAAAGCAATCCCTCTTTCTAAAAATAGCTACGGTTCTGCCAGCCTGAACAAGAGGAAAAAGAGCATCACTATCCATGGCATACTAAAGAGAGGGAGACAACGAGGGAGAGAGGCAAAGACCTTTCTCATTGGCAGCAATTAGACCTTGTTAATATACTGTGGAATGCAACTAATTAACTAAAGCTCGCACAGTGTTTGATGGTCATAAAATGCCCAAGAAGAAAAAATAATTAACACATGCAAAAGGCTTTTGCTCATAGGTGTATCTTAAATTGCATCATACGTTTCAAATGTCTGGCCCAAATGTTAGGAATCATGAGAAGAGAAGGCAAAGAGCAGGTTGGTGAGACAGTTAGTATAAGCTGCTGGATAGGGTGCTCATGTCTATGTTGTCAGGGGCAGGCAGAGTAAAAAAAAAAAAAGGAAAAGAAAGAAAGAAAATCATAATAAAAGGTGACTAAATACTCTACTAATCCAGCTGTGAATGAGAGCAACCTGCTGCAGCAGTTCTTTTATGCTCTGTCAATTCCACAGGGGGATAAACGCAATGCTGAGCCAGCACCCAGTGCAACCTCACCAACCCCACGGCACTGCAAGCACTGCAGATTACCTCATTTTATTTCTGTTAACCCATTTAAGCCGACTGGCAAACACAGCTGACACAGTGGGCGAAGGACTTTTGGATAACACACCTTACAGCAGCTGTACTGGAGGTCCACCATTCTTGATATACAGCTGTCTAACCCCAAAAAAAACTAGAAATGAAAGATTCCAGAAGAATAGCTCTGGGAAAAATGACAATTTCCCCCTTTTTTTCTATTGGTCTATATGGTTATCTTTTCTCAAACAGCTATTTAGCCACTACAATTATAAATCCAATTAATAAAATCCTCCTGATAAAATATAGTTTTCATGTAGCAGTGTATTCTTACACCTAAACAATACAGCAACTCAACAGAAAATAAAGGTTCAGCTTTAAGAAGTATGTGAATAACTTTTCCAGACAGTGATTGTGCTTCTAAATATAAAATGTTATTAAGGGCAAATCATCTTATTAGGTTTTTAAAAAGTCCTCTCTAAGAATTAAATAAAAATGGTGATGGAATAAATGTACAGCTTCTTCATATGACATAAAAGTACTGTGTATGTGTGTGTGTGTGTGTGTGTGTGTGTGTGTGTGTGTGTGTGTGAAGAATCAGCATGTTTATCTAAATGTGCCATGCCAGCATTCTTGTCAGGCCTGTTTCATACAGTATAAAGCATGCAATGGGTTACTGTCGAGTCATGTCCCTGCAGCATCAGTCTGTCAGCTTGTTGCCAGGACAATGCCGAGGGGGCAGAGCCTGTGTGAAGGTCTGAGGAGAAAGATGATGACAACACACAAAGGAAGGCAGATTACATAATAATAAACAAAACATGGTAGTTCCCTTCTCTTGCACTCTCTCCTTCACTTATTCTCTCCTTCCTTTTCTTTCCTTTACTATCCTCTGCTCCTCGCCTCATGTCCTTTTTGTCATTAATCACTGATCCTTTCACTCATTTCTCTTATATTTATCCTTTTTCCCTTTCCTCACTTCCTTTCTTCTTTTCTTCTCCCCCTTATTTCATTACCTCTCCCACCTCCTTTCCTTTTCCATGCTCCCCTTCCTTGTTTCTTCTGTGCTACTCATCTTCCTTTCCTTCTTTCCTTCATTTTGTTTCCTCCTCTGTTGCATCTTTCTTCCTTCCCTACCTTCCCCTTCAGTACTTCATTTACATTCCCCCTTTTCCTTCTCAAGACCCTCCCTACCTTGTTTTTGTCCTTGCATTTTCCCTCTCCATCTCACCTACCTTCCCTGTGCTTGTTCACTTCCTTCTACTTCCTTCCTTCCTTCCTTCCTTACACTTTATTTAATTCATTCACCCCTCCATATGTGCTTTCTTATTAAACCCCCCACCCCATATTGCTCTCTAGCCTTGCGGATAAGCCAGTCATCAGGATGATGTATCCTAGCAACAGTGACATCCCGCCCATTTGGCATTAGAATGGCCCAAATAACATTTTTGGATGAAGATGGAGAGACTGAGACTGAAGGCAGAGGACAGGACGGAGGAGGTGAGGAAGGGATATAGCCATCCGCTGATATGAGACAGTTTTTTGAAAATGGTAGTTTGTATCTAGTGTCAACAACACAGCATTACTAACTGTACTTAATGAATGGGAGCTTTATTCTAACTCTTTCTTGAGACCTTGACCTTGAGCCTATGTGTCCTTAAGCATTCATGATTCCAAAGCGAAATGTATAAGGCTAGCAAAGTCCTCTGAAGTTTAATGTCCAATGATGCATTTGATTTTCTGTGACTACAGATGGGAGGCCCTAAGACAGATCAGAACGATGTGACACATTTTCTTGGTAAGAAAGTTGTTCTCTCCAGAGGTGTGTAAGCAGTGTATAATGTACTTGATGTACTGTATATTATATTTATCCCCTAGAAACATACAGAAAAGCTATGCTGGTATATTGACAGAAACAGTGTTAGTTCCTGTCTCTTCCTGCTAGTGGTCTTTAAACAACTGTAATGAAAATTGCATAAATATACTGTAAAAAAAAGAATGTAATGGTACCCAGGGTGGATATTTGCTGTTATGACTGATTGAACCTACAACCACTGCAATTCTTAGCAAACATGACATCTTTAATTGGGAAAATCTTAAGATTTTAATTGGCAAAGTTGCCTGGCAATTCTTTTATTTTTTCTTTATTTTTTTTACAGACGTCTCATGACTGGGTTGTACTGCTTATGTGTTTAGTGTGTGATATCTTATTAAGACTAATTCTGCTGGTTGTTACCACTTAACCTTTGTTGCTTTGCATGGTTAATATTTACTAATGTGGTCAATAATGATGTTGCTCAGTGGTGTTCTGTGGCTTTATGCTGCTTTGCACTGCCGCATGAAATGAATAGTGAAAGTGGTCAATGCACTGTTGCTACTTCCTGTTGCTCTGCATGAATTGTGCAGAGTTTTCTTAGGTTGTATGCCTTTGAGTGCCACTTCAGGCACACTTAGAACATACTGCCAACTGAAGTTGAAAGCACTGGCACAAAAACAGAAAGGGTGATTAATGTGTGCTTTCATTTTAAATATAGAAATCAAATGAATCTTGATAGATGTGTTCTTTAATGACTAGAGAAAACTGCTGCAACTTGGCAGCAGAACTTGGCAATATGAATTTGGCATGTAACTAGACAAATGCATTTCCTGAAGAAAATGTGTGTGGATGCTGATTGCTGAAGAATTGCCCTGAAAATGCTGAAATTAGGGGTGGGCGGATCGATCCTTAAGTATCGATACATCGATTCTAGGCGTTGTATCGATAAGGATCGATCCTCACATAAAAATATCGATATTAAGGGTTTTTAAAATTTATTTAGCATGAAATATATTTAAAAC
>NW_018127931.1:5330975-5331333 GCF_001952655.1 Monopterus albus | reverse complement strand
GCTATATAGAAAATAAAATTAACTTCACCTTCAAGGGGGGGCAGGACACTAATATTGCCCTAATATTGCTGCAAATAAGATACAATACCCTGACACAGTGACATTCATATATCTTTCTCCCAGAGCTTCCAGTCCTAGTGGGAGTGCTGGTGTTAGGGCCCTTCATGTACAGTACACCAGAGGCCCTCAACTCCATCACTGGATGGACATGGTCAACACTCCACAGGAGGCTGTGAAGTTGTGGCACAGATTGGGCAGATACATTTAAGAAACCAAACATGAACAGATCCACAAACACACATGTGCATGTACATACACACAGATTCAGAAATAGAATAAAAGTGCTAATAAATGTGTT
>NW_018127931.1:5322463-5327865 GCF_001952655.1 Monopterus albus | reverse complement strand
GGGGAGGCGAGGACCCGTGTGAGTTCGCCTTTCACAAAGGTTCCCGAACCCGCCAGCGGGGGCCTGTGTCGGACCGAGGCCACGCGCAAACTGGGGGGCGGAAACCCTGTGAGGTCGCCTCTCACAAAGGTTCCCAACCCCGCCAGCGGGGGCTTGTATCAGCATACTACTATATAAAATGTAATTAAAGCAAATAAAATTATACTGACCATTTCCAAATATTCATATGTCATTACGCCCCCACCTCCTCTCTTCTGCCATCTGCTTATTTCTGTTCCTTTTTCTCCTCTATTCATATCTCTTTTTGGTGTCTCCTCTCCTCCATACTCCTGAAAAGAAACAAATATAAGACAAAATGGAATATTTAGAAATTCATATGAAGTGGGAACCGATGACTACATAAAATCGTTAACGTCATTAGACCAACTGATATTTACCGTGCACATGAAAGGTCTTACACTTCATCCTGCCCTCCATCACTTCCTCTCTCCTCACTCTGAAAGATAAATAGAAGACCAGAGGAGCTGTAGCTCAGGTTTTAAAAAACTAAGGCACAGATGATTGGTTCATGACTACTATATAAAATGTAATTAAAGCCAATAAAATTATACTTACCCGTTCGGGATGTTAAGATGTCATTATGCACCCAACTCATTGCCTCTCCTCTTCTCTACCTGTTTCTTAATTCCTTTTGCTCGCCTTTTCATGTTATTTCTATACGATTATCAAAATAGTTGTACACTTACTTTGACCTGTAAAGAGAGATGGTATTCTCAAGGGTTTTAGTTTTTGAGATATCCAAAGTAATCTGTTGGTAGCTCACATTTCTTTTAGAGATCACAGTCGCGAGCCTCGCATATTGCTGAATACGTAGCATAATTAAAAATCGCACCTGTCCTGTTGAATGCATCTGGTCACGTTCTGGTCGTGTATTGGCCAGGCTGGAGCAGTTCTATGGAACATGCAAATTTATACAGGGAAGCCAGAGGGAGGAGCCCCTGAGAAAAATCAGGGGACATGGGTTGTTCTTGATTTGATGCAGGGCCTCAGTGGGCACAACATCATTTGTGATAATTTTTTCACTACATACAGCCTGGGACAGGAACTTCTCAAAAGAAAGCTGACAATGGTTGGCACAATTAGAAAAAACAGGACTGAGCTCCCACCTCAGCTTCTAATTGTAAAGAACAGACCAGTCCATTCCACCACTCACCCACTCCACTCCACCTCTGTGTTTATGGCTAACACTGCCCTCATATCCTACATACCCAAAAAGGGCAAAAATGTGATGCTTATGAGCACTCTTCATAGGGATGGGAGAATCAGCGGCCGGGAGGACCACAAACCAATACTTGACTACAAAGCCACCAAAGGAGGGGTTGACAATCTTGACAAGCTGCTATCCTGCTACAGCTGCCAAAGAAGAACATTACGGTGGCCACTTGTGATTTTATTCAACATCCAAGCTGTTTCGGCATACAACGCCTTCGTAATCTGGATGGCACTTAACCCGAACTGGAAACAGAAGAAGCTCCAAAGAAGATGTCTTTTTCGGGAGGAACTAGGCAAGGCACTAGTGACACCGCACACACAGAGAAGACATGTGCCCAGGAACCCAGCTTCTCTTGCCATTGTTAGGAGGAAACAGGAGGATCCTGGAGGATCCTGCTGTCCCACCTGCAGGACCCACACAACCACAACCTCCAGCAGCCACTGGCAAAAAGAGGAAGCACTGCAAAGTGTGTGGACCCTAAAAGAACTCCAAGACACAGACCACATGCACCAACTGCAAAAAGTACATCTGCGGTGCACATACTCTGAAATTCTGTCTCTGTCCATTGTGTGCTGTGTAGAAAGGCAGGCCCATCCACATACACAGTCCAGTGTCAGAATTATTTGAGAGATGCATTTTTCAGAGGTACTGCTTTTCAATGAGAGTGAATAAAATGTTTTATACTTTTGGTACTGTTAACCAATTGTTGTAAATAATTGCATTTGTTCTAAGATGCATTGTTGAGGTCAAGGTCACAGGTCAAAGTGTTTGTCATATGCACAGTTAGGAAACGTGTTTCACTGTACAATGAAATTCTTACTTTGCTGTCCATTTCAATTTTTATCTGAATTTATGCTGCCAAAGTGCATCCTATGCTTCTTTTTCACCCCACAAATACTGCTCCAAAATCATCCACAAGGTGCTGTCTAGCTCCCCTGGTGAACCACAGACCTCCAGGGGACCCTGTGCTTCGATCTCACCCACCCCAGAAACAGTGTTCCATAGACATACAAAATGCGCTGGCTAGTACCCCAGAAATAGTCCTCCATATACAGCCACAAGATGCTGCATAGCTCCCCTGGTGAACCACAGACCTCCAGGGATCCCTGCACACTGATGCTTTACAGCATCCACAATTATTGGTCAAACTGAGATGTGTCATGTAATTTATGTGTGAAAGAGCGACTTCCAAAACTACCTATATGACTGTAATAATCTCCAAACCTCTGAAACACCACAAAACATTACCAGCCTCACTCTAGAAAGTAAGTAACACAGAAATTTCCTGAAATGATATCGAAAGCAGTTTGCCGCGAACACAGTGCAGTCAGGAAGTATCTGTCTGTACACATTCATCAGATCTTTCCCAACAATAAGGACTGCAACAAATATATGAGTAAGTAAGAATGTCAGTAAGAATGTTTTCTATTTAAAAAAAAATGAGCATCATTACGTAACAGACCTGTATCTGATTAGGAAGATCCCTGTTATTTTAGAATTTATGACTGAACACATTATGTTCAGTGTAACTGACTATACAATTCAAGATTCTTCTATATTACGTTTAAACAAATATAACATTGCAATGTTTTTTCACACTTTTCCTTTTGTTCTCGGTGTGTAGACATGGCAACTGCAAGCAATATCCTCTCTGAAAAGCAGATTCAGTGCTGCATCTGTCTGGATGTGTTCACTGATCCAGTCACCACACCATGTGGACACAACTTCTGTAAGAACTGCATCACAGAACATTGGAATATTAATGTCCGGTGCCATTGTCCTATGTGTAATAAGCTTTTCCCAGTAGGCCAGAGTTGCTTGTCAACACTTTGTTATCTGAGATGGTTGCTCAGTTCAGACAGCTGAGCATGAAGGAAATCATCAGCTGCTCAGAGCAACAACAAGTCAAACCAGGACAAGTTCTCTGTGATGTCTGCACTCAAATTAAAGTGAAGGCCCTGAAATCCTGCCTGGTGTGTTTGGCTTCCTACTGTGAGACTCACCTGGAGCCTCATCAGAGAATCCCAGGCTGGAACAAACATATGCTGATTGAACCTGAGAAGAACCTGGAAGGAAGGATCTGTAAGAAGCATGAGAGACCTCTGGAACTGTTCTGCAAGGCTGAGCAGATATGTGTGTGTAGGTTCTGCATTGAGTCAAACCACAAGAAGCATCATATTGTCTCTTTGTTTGATGAATATGAAGAAAAAAAAGCTAAACTTGGTAAGACAGAGGATAAAAATCAGCAGTTGATCCAGGAGAGACAACTGACAATTCAGGAGCTAAAACACTCAGTGGAGCTGAGCAAGGAAGATGGACACAGAGAACTAGCAGACAGTGTTCAGGTCTTTGCTAATATGATGCAGGCTGTTGAGGAGGTGCTGGCTCAGCTCATTGACACAATTGAAGAAAAGCACAAAATAACAGAACACGGCCAAAGGCCACATCAAAGAGCTAGAGATAGAAATCTCTGAGCTGACAAAGAGATGCTCTGAGCTGGAGCAGTTACCACACACTGATGACTACCTCCAGTTCCTCCAATGCTTCCCATCCTTGAACATGGTTCCAGCCAAAGACTGGACTGAGGTGAGAGTCCAGTCATCATACAAGAGGATTGCAAGGTGAGCTGTGGCTCAGCTGGAGAAGAGAGCCTGTGAAGCAATGAAGAGACTGCTTGAGGCCGAGCTGAAGGTCCAGCAGTATGCAGTGAATGACTCTCAATCCCGAAACAGCACACTCTAAACTCATCCTGTCTGATGAAACAAGTAACTCATGGTAATGGAAAACAGAATCTTCCAGACAACCCAGAGAGATTTAACTCATGTTGTGGTGTTTTAGGAAACCAGAGTTTCTCTTCAGGAACATTTTATTATGAGGTTCAGGTTAAAGACAAGACAGAGTGGACTTTAGGAGTGGTCAGACAGTCAATAAACCGGAAGGGAGAAATTAAAGTTTGCCCCAGGAATGGCTACTGCACTGTGTGGTTGAGAAATGGAAATGTGTATCATGCTAACACCAGCCTTCCTGTCTGTCTCTCACTGAAGTCAAGGCCTCAAAAGGTGGGGCTGTTTGTGAATTATGAGGAGGGTTTGGTCTCATTTTATGATGTAGATGCTTATCTACTCCTTTAGTGGCTGTAAGTTCAGAGAGAAACTCTATCCATACTTCAGTCCATGTCTCAGTGATGGTGGAAAAAATGCTACCCCTCTGATTATCGCTCCTGTCAAAAACACATATTTGACCAATGAGTCGATTTTCTGAAGAATGTCCTTGTTAAGCACTGTTAACACCACAATAAATTCAGCTCTTTGTATGGAAATTCAAATCTTGCTTGGTTTAATTTATAACCAAGTCAATCTAGACCAGGGGTGTCAAACGCATTTTAGTTCAGGGGCCGCCGCATACAGCCTAATTTGATGTTAAGTGGGCCGGACCATTAAAATCATAGCATAGCTCATCATCATAGCTCATCACACCTATAAATAACAATAAATTCACGTTTGCCCCTTTGTTTTAGTGGAAAGAAGTACAATCACATTAGGACTTGTTTTTTTATTTAATAAAACAAACAACTGTACATCATCTTGATTTTAACAAAGCAAAATAAGCTTCTGAGCTTCTATAACATAAATGTGAATGATGTTTAATGAGTAAAAATAAAGTTTGTTTGTTTGGTGCCAACTTGATGGTGTAATGTGGTGTTTTCTTTGTGTTTTATGTCTGGTCTTAACTTTTTATTTCACTTATGTAATTATATTTGTAATACAAAAGTGAATTAGTGTTTTATTTTGCATTCTCAGACTTTTGGTTTTGACCATATTGTTAGAAATTAACCCGTTCTTTTGTTGGAAGCACGAGAAGTGACGACAGGAGAGGACTGTTTAAAATCAGCAGAAAGTTTACTGAATGTCTGATCACAGGTAGGCCTTACAGTGCTGGGATCAGAGAGACAGAGCTCCCGCAGGAGTTCCATCCACTGACCCCGAATTAAGGTCTTACAATACATTTTATCTTCTTGGGCTGCTCTGCACTCAACAAAGGTACAACAATTCATGCATTGTAATCCTATTGGTCATTTGGTGAGCAGGAGCTCACACCTCCTTGCTGGAATGTGATCTACACCAGGTGT
>NW_018127931.1:5320918-5321526 GCF_001952655.1 Monopterus albus | reverse complement strand
CTCTGTAAACAGGCACAGCCCCCTCACGCAAAGAGATTCTGACCGGGTCAACTGTGATTAATCCCACGTCGGTCGGACCAGTGGCCCAAAAAGCTGGAGGGAGCCTGTCCAACAATGCTTGTGTCAGTGGATGATCAATATTCTCTCTGCTATGATCTCTGTGCAGTGAACACTTCTCCAGTGTTAATGTGAGCTGTGAATTGTGCTCAATCGCATAGCATTGTGTCGAAGGAGAAAACTGCAACTACCCATTCTGTGTGCCGGTCCAGTCAGTAGCATTGACACAGCTCTGCACCATGGGGCCAAGATTTTTTGCATCAGCTCCATGTTTTACTAACAAAGTGATATGAGGAGCGGAGTTTGCAAACAGCATATACAAACCTTCAAGGTCAGCCGGGAGAGCAACCCAAGCGGCCACTCCGTCCGGCCCCACAAACAGTTTTTTCACATCAACTGCAATCTTCCTCTCTGACGTCTCTATCCTCTGGATAAAGCCGTCCCAGAGAGCCTCAAAATCATCATTTTCATCACCACACAGAGAATAATTAAAGGTGCAATGCAGCTGATCAACTGGTTCAGTGTACTTGTGAAGTATTGAAATCCATGGA
>NW_018127931.1:5281891-5316951 GCF_001952655.1 Monopterus albus | reverse complement strand
TGTGTGTGTGTCTGTTGATTAAGTGGTGTGTAGCTAAAAACATTCTAATGACCTCTAGTAACATGTCGTGACTTAAACATAAGAACATATTATGGCTAAGGCTACAGTTATACACGCCATAATAATAATATTAAACACCCTGTCTGCTGACAGTCATCAACTCTTCTCTCTAGTATCCTTGACCAGATGTACCCTGTAGAAACTCATAAGCATGCCTAAGCATTTAACAGTCTAACTAGACATCCTATCTCCACTAAACATTTCTAATACATAAAGTATCGATCCAATATCTGGCTAAAAATACCTAACAAGTCTATAAGACTCAAATCTTACAATATGAAGAGTTTATACACAGTGTGGATCATGATGATAAATTTTAACAAGGTATTTTCTGAATTGGAAAATGAAGGGAATACACCAAAGCAGCAGACAAGAAGAGCAGAGAAATACAAACTGTCTACTTTTTAATAGTGTTGTACCCGGTACTTTTTACCATACTGACTCTGAGAGACGAGGCAGTCCAAGTAACTACAAAAAAGTGCCGGTTCTGAGAGACGAGACAGTCCAAGTAACTTCAAAACAGTGCTGATTTATTGAAAGGATCACAGGTAAAATTAACATTACACGCTCAAGTGTAAGATGAAAGACCCTGAACCCACCAGGCCTATACATTATATCCCCTCGGTTGGGCTAGCCCCATACTACACAGAAACGTCAACCGAGACGTCTCTGTTGCCAGCTTTGCAGCTGGTCATAGCAGTAGTCAAAACATGAAGCAAATCAATGTGCGTGTGTGTGTGTCTGTTGATTAAGTGGTGTGTAACTAAAAACATTCTCACAGACTTCTAGTAACATGTCGTGACTTAAACATAAGAACATATTATGGCTAAGGCTCCAGTTATACACGTCATAATAATAATATTATACATCCTGTCTGCTGACAGTCATCAACTCTTCTCTCTAGTTATCCTTGACCAGATGTACCCTGTAGAAACTCATAAGCATGCCTAAGCATTTAACAGTCTAACTAGACGTCCTATCCCCACTAAACATTTCTAATACATAAAGTATCTAACCAATATCTATCTGTCTAAAAATACCTAACAATAGCAAACAAGACCTTTTCAAACTGGTTTAGGTGAAAATGGAGTTTGTTTACTCTGAGTTCAGGGAAAGTGAAAGTCATGTTTTCACCTAACCTGCTTTATAGAATATCTCCTCTTTGAGATTAATAGCAGGTTTTAAAATGGGTTTGAATGTTACTGAGGTAGCCTGTTAGCTTAGCACATTTAATAAACATTTGGAATCAAATTGTCTTCATGTAATACTAAAGACAGTTGCTTGAAATGAAAATACAGACCATTATAGAACTTTTAAGCAAATTGTTTTGGCTTTAGGAGGCGCATTTACTGTATTGTTTACTGTTTTTATCAACACACAACAGTCTATAAGTGAATAAACCTAATGTACACAAGCTGTACAGCACCAAACAGAAGACAGTCAACTAAGAACAATTAACAATATATAGAGCCAGATATTTTTTCTCAGCAGCTGGTAGAGACCAGAACATACAGTAGCTAGATAGCTAAAAGAATAGTGAATTAAATAATTTCAATTTGCTCTTATGTATACTTCCTCCCTTCTTACAGCCTTTTCTCACTTCCTATATTCCTTCTCTCTCCCTTTCCTCCCTCCATCTCTGAAAGGGCAAGCATCTTGCAGCATCACAATGTTGAGGCAAAGCAGCAGAGCAAAGTAAAAATATGCACAGAGTGGTGATTGATATCAGATGCTTTGTTGTTATCTGAGATGGACAGGAAGGACTGTTCCACTTGATCAATGTCCTTGACTAAGGAAATTACACTGCCTAGCAAATGAATTCAAACTGTTTGGATAGAACAGGGGCTTCTCAAGCTTACTTCAACACTTTAAATGGCAGTCTAGATTTTTCATTAAATGCTTTTTTAAGTAAATATATTCTTTGCCAATACTGTTCATTTTTAATGTTAATATTCTATACTTACGATTTATTGCATTGGAAGATTTTTCTTAGTGTTGTTTTACATTTCCCCTCCTTGAACCGCCACCTTATTGTGTTGGACGGGTTTGAGTACCCAAGTGATCCTAGGAGCTATGTTGTCGGGGGCTATATGCCCCTGGTAGGATCTCCCAAGGCAAACAGGTCCTAGGTGATGGATGTTTTACGTTTCCATGCTGAGATCTGATGCTAGCCTGTTTATATAGTGTGACAGATGTGTAACAAACCAAGATTAATTCTTTAATTACCTTAGGAGTGTATTTTAACCTTGTTTTGTGTTCTTTGTAATGCCCAATAGTGGATCAGTGAAGTGGCACCCAATTAATTCTACTTAATAAAAAGACATGTAGTTTTCTGGTAGAGGCCTGCATCACTCTTTTATACCTTAATGTTGCTGTAGCACAGTCAGGCTGTAATGATTGCTGGAACTGCTTGGGGTTAGGTGGCAACATAACAGCTGCTGAAGAAATGATCCTTGGATCTGAAACTGCAATTGCAACAGACCAGCCTCAACCCTCTGGACCCTCCAGGCTACCTACAGTAGGAAGTGTCAGATTATTAAAAAAAAGTAGCGAACACGATTCAGGGGTCACAGCTGGTTGTACAGTATTGTTCAAAATAATAGCAGTACAATGTGACTAACCAGAATAATCCAGGTTTTTAGTATATTTTTTATTGCTACATGGCAAACGAGTTACCAGTAGGTGCAGTAGATTCTCAGAAAACAAACAAGACCCAGCATTCATGATATGCACGCTCTTAAGGCTGTGCAATTGGGCAATTAGTTGAAAGGGGTGTGTTCAAAAAAATAGCAGTGTCTGCCGTTGACTGTACAAACACAAAACTATGTTGTACAAACGTTTTTGTTTCTAGGATTTAGCAATCCTGTGAATCACTAAACTAATATTTAGTTGTATGACCACAGTTTTTTATAACTGCTTCACATCTGTGTGGCATGGAGTCAACCAACTTGTGGCACCTTTCAGCTGTTATTACACTCCATGATTCTTTAACAACATTCCACAATTCATTTACATTTCTTGGTTTTGCTTCAGAAACAGCATTTTTGATATCTGTGAAGCTAATCTATTTTCAAGAATCCCCCGCAAAGTCCCTCTGTTAAAAAAAAGGCATGTGCAGAAGAGGTTACAATTTGCCAAAGAACACGTCAACTGGCCTAAAGAGAAATGGAGGAACATTTTGTGGACTGATGAGAGTAAAATTGTTCTTTTTGGGTCCAAGGGCTACAGACAGTTTGTGAGACGACCCCCAAACTCTGAATTCAAGCCACAGTACACAGTGAAGACAGTGAAGCATGGTGGTGCAAGCATCATGATATGGGCATGTTTCTCCTACTATGGTGTTGGGCCTATTTATCGCATACCAGGGATCATGGATCAGTTTGCATATGTCAAAATACTTGAAGAGGTCATGTTGCCTTATGCTGAAGAGGACATGCCCTTGAAATGGTTGTTTCAACAAGACAATGACCCCAAACACACTAGTAAACGAGCAAAGTGTTGGTTCCAAACCAACAAAATTAATGTTATGGAGTGGCCAGCCCAATCCCCGGACCTTAATCCAATCGAGAACTTGTGGGGTGATATCAAAAATGCTGTTTCTGAAGCAAAACCAAGAAATGTAAATGAATTGTGGAATGTTGTTAAAGAATCATGGAGTGGAATAACAGCTGAAAGGTGCCACAAGTTGGTTGACTCCATGCCACACAGATGTGAAGCAGTTATAAAAAACTGTGGTCATACAACTAAATATTAGTTTAGTGATTCACAGGATTGCTAAATCCTAGAAACAAAAACGTTTGTACAACATAGTTTTGTGTTTGTACAGTCAACGGCAGACACTGCTATTTTTTTGAACACACCCCTTTCAACTAATTGCCCAATTTCACAGCCTTAAGAGCGTGCATATCATGAATGCTGGGTCTTGTTTGCTTTCTGAGAATCTACTGCACCTACTGGTAACTTGTTTGCCATGTAGCAATAAAAAATATACTAAAAACCTGGATTATTCTGGTTAGTCACATTGTACTGCTATTATTTTGAACAATACTGTAGATGTGTGCGAGATTCAGGACGTCACACTGACAGGTTTAATCAGCTCAAACCAAGTGGTGCTAAGCCGAAAGAAGACTCTACACCTCCCTCTGATGGTGGCTGAGCTGAGCTATTTTTAACAATTTTGCAAATGATTCCCTTTGGTGACTTTTTAACTTTAAATGCCAACCAATAAAAAGTTCATTCAAAGAGTGACATTACAATTAATGGGGTCAATATACTATACCCAATATTCATATACATTAAACCTTGAAAGATTTTATTGCAGTGTTATAATTCAAAATGGCATCAAATGTCCTTTTAAAGACATGTCCAGTGTTTGGTGAACCTTATACCTGTGACCACAATCTGCAATTGTAACAAATGAAGAAAAAAAAATCTTTGTGGTCAAGTTTATCAGACTGAAGTGAAATGTATTATGTAACAAAAAAAGAACATGAAATTAAAATCAACGATAAGAACCTTTAGTTACTATGTGTTTACAAATGTAT
The DNA here is from genome assembly GCF_001952655.1 of Monopterus albus. Taxonomy (NCBI): domain Eukaryota; kingdom Metazoa; phylum Chordata; class Actinopteri; order Synbranchiformes; family Synbranchidae; genus Monopterus; species Monopterus albus. The sequence continues at coordinate 5,312,347 of NW_018127931.1, read as the reverse complement.
TTATTTTATTTTTATAAGAGTGCAACCAAATAAACAATACCAAACAAATTAAATGAAACCTAACCTAAATCTATCCATCATCTATACACTTAGCCTGAACAGGGTTCACCTAAATTTATAACATCCTAAACCAACTCACTCTGTCTACTTATCTCTCCGATAAACACATTGATTTCATTTCATATTATCAGGGCTGTTACTTCTATTATTGTTTCATGGATCTTATGGCTATTCAATTATTTTTCACCATTTGGTTTGTCTGATGTTATTTAGAGCCAGCTGAGTGTTGGGCGCGTGATGTTTGACCTCACCCATTTCTTTTTAGTAATTTATATACAGTGCCTTGCGAAAGTATTCGGCCCCCTTGAACTTTGCAACCTTTTGCCACATTTCAGGCTTCAAACATAAAGATATAAAACTGTAATTTTTTGTGAAGAATCAACAACAAGTGGGACACAATCATGAAGTGGAACGAAATTTATTGGATATTTCAAACTTTTTTAACAAATAAAAAACTGAAAAATTGGCCGTGCAAAATTATTCAGCCCCCTTAAGTTAATACTTGGTAGCGCCACCTTTTGCTGCGATTACAGCTGTAAGTCACTTGGGGTATGTCTCTATCAGTTTTGCACATCGAGAGACTGAAATTTTTGCCCATGCCTCCTTGCAAAACAGCTCGAGCTCAGTGAGGTTGGATGGAGAGCATTTGTGAACAGCAGTTTTCAGTTCTTTCCACAGATTCTCGAGTGGATTCAGGTCTGGACTTTGACTTGGCCATTCTAACACCTGGATATGTTTATTTGTGAACCATTCCATTGTAGATTTTGCTTTATGTTTTGGATCATTGTCTTGTTGGAAGACAAATCTCCATCCCAGTCTCAGGTCTTTTGCAGACTCCATCAGGTTTCCTTCCAGAATGGTCCTGTATTTGGCTCCATCCATCTTCCCATCAATTTTAACCATCTTCCCTGTCCCTGCTGAAGAAAAGCAGGCCCAAACCAGGATGCTGCCACCACCATGTTTGACAATGGGGATGGTGTGTTCAGGGTGATGAGCTGTGTTGCTTTTACGCCAAACATAACGTTTTGCATTGTTGCCAAAAAGTTCGATTTTGGTTTCATCTGACCAGAGCACCTTCTTCCACATGTTTGGTGCGTCTCCCAGGTGGCTTGTGGCAAACTTTAAACAACACTTTTTATGGATATCTTTAAGAAATGGCTTTCTTCTTGCCACTCTTCCATAAAGGCCAGATTTGTGCAGTATACGACTGATTGTTGTCCTATGGACAGAGTCTCCCACCTCAGCTGTAGATCTCTGCAGTTCATCCAGAGTGATCATGGGCCTCTTGGCTGCATCTCTGATCAGTCTTCTCCTTGTATGAGCTGAAAGTTTAGAGGGACGGCCAGGTCTTGGTAGATTTGCAGTGGTCTGATACTCCTTCCATTTCAATATTATCACTTGCACAGTGCTCCTTGAGATGTTTAAAGCTTGGGAAATCTTTTTGTATCCAAATCCGGCTTTAAACTTCTCCACAACAGTATCTCGGACCTGCCTGGTGTGTTCCTTGTTCTTCATGATGCTCTCTGCGCTTTAAACAGACCTCTGAGACTATCACAGTGCAGGTGCATTTATACGGAGACTTGATTACACACAGGTGGATTCTATTTATCATCATTAGTTTCAGTTTTTTATTTGTTAAAAACGTTTGAAATATCCAATAAATTTCGTTCCACTTCATGATTGTGTCCCACTTGTTGTTGATTCTTCACAAAAAATTACAGTTTTATATCTTTATGTTTGAAGCCTGAAATGTGGCAAAAGGTCGCAAAGTTCAAGGGGGCCGAATACTTTCGCAAGGCACTGTAATAATGCCCAATTCATGCTCATGCCTAAATTTCATTCCAGTTACACTTTTTAAAATTGAAACACCTTTTAGGACAGATAATCTGTCACTGTCCCCTCATACGATATCAGTTCATACAGACTAAATAAGAAATGCCTTATAAACACAAACAGAAGACCACAGGATGTCATTTGAGTTTATTCTGTGGTATGTTACATGTGACCATTAACTTCCAGGAAGTTACAGTTGCCACAAAGATACAATAAATATACTGTATTAAGGTACTCGGATAGGAAAAAAGAGTAGGTGTGGAGGAGTGGGGTGGGGGCACGGATGGGGCTGGCACTAACAGTGTGCACAAGCTGAGGAGAGTCGATTGTGTGTGATGTCAAGTAACAAGGAGCGGAACATGATTTTAAAAACATTTTTGACTAATTCTTTGAAAAACATTGAAAGAACAAAAAAGAACAGTGGTATAATACTACAAGCAGGAAATTTTTTACATGTATAAAAGAGGAATAAATAAAATGTATCATTTTACAGATACAATAAAAACAAAAGAGATGTTTATTTCCCTCAGAATTTGGTGTGCGAGAGAGCGAGAGAGACACAAGGATGATAACGGAGAGGAGAGGTCTCCCTCCCTCCCTCTCTGTCAAGTGGCAGGAATCAGCATCCGGAAACCTACGGGTGTGTTGCTATGGCGATGCTTCAGGAGAGCAGGCAGGAGCTGGGTGGGGTGTCAAGCTGTGGAACCAGAGTTATACTGGTTTCTAAGGCTTGGTATGGCACGTTGCTCTCAAACACTACAGTCCTACAGTCTCTGAGTCTTGGTCCAAGTCCAGGACCTCTCACCCACTCTACCCCTTTTCTTATAGATCATTCCCTTCATTATTATCTCACCCTAAGATTTGGACTCCAGCTCTATCTGTATGTGCCACACCACACCACACACCCCTAGATCTCTGCCATCCTCCTATCAGCCTCTGCTAAATCCCCTATGTACCCCTTTCCTCAGTCTGACTCTAGAAGGCACTGGTAAATACTTATTTCTTCACATTCTAACACCTGGATTCTTTATTGAACATAAGCAATTGAAGCAATGAGGATGCACAAAAAAATAAACCGATACACACGGGCCAGCCAGGTCATTTACAGGGTACAGCTGGATCCCAAAGATGCTACCAGTTTTTCTTTATACCTGCATTAACATTACAAGGTTTTCATCACTTAACAGTCTGCTGATGGTAGAGGCAACTGGATATGTAAACATCAACAAGGCTAACATCATAACAGGCTGAGTGATGCACAAAATTACTGTTTAGATATGGTCCATAGGTGGGTTGAATCTTTTTGAATGGCCTCAATTAGTAGTTACTTCTTCGAAGAAAATCTTGTAGCAAAAACACCTGGTATGGGTTCTGATGTGCTGCCTTCATCCTTGATACAAAAGTCAAATACATCGTCATAAGTCATAGACCTCAAAAGCCTGCACAGTTTAAGGGTATTGTTTCCCATTTAGTTCTTGACTTTGTTATTTAGCATGCTATTTCTGAGACAGTACATTTTCAAAGTCCATGTCTGCGAAGAAGAAGGCAACAGACTGGAACCTATGCAACCAAATGAGCTGCAAGTAACTACGACCTAATAACAGCAACACTGAGTACATCTTTAATGAGAATCTAATTGAATACCCAACTCGTTCATTTTCTTCCAAGTCCATGTGCATCTACAGAGCAGTGGAAAGAACGACACACAAGGTTGGAAAGACTGGCTTGTGTACAGACCGTGGGAGTGTCTGTACTGTGAACCTGGGTGTGGAAAAGAGTCATCCCTTTGGATATTTACACAGTGAATGGGGCAGACTCCTACTCTACACACTGAGATTGGCTGGTACTTGGTACATTTGGAATGGTTTACTATGGTGATAGTAGTAACTCACGAGTCTAAAGTGTCTATCTCTAGTTTTCCTGTTTAACATCTGAGTTACAAAAGCACTAGAAGCAATGATTTGAAGGTTGTAGCTGCAGTTAAGCAGCTACTTGGACCATTAAAGGTTTTCTCTTCCATGCTTCCATGGCTTGGTGTTTTTTTTTTTTTGTTTTTTTTTACATTTAGAGAGCATCTTTCAGATCAGTTAGTCCATACACCACTTTCTGTTTTGTCTGTACAACTTAACGCTGCAATTTAAATACAGTAACTCATTTTGAAGAAAACATTATAGAGTTTACTTTGGGAAATACACATTCACTTACTTCTCACTTTAAGTAAAGTGATTTACAGTAAATACGAAGCTCAAGACAGCAGCTTAACAAAGACGCTACACAGGTCACCTAACTGTCCAGTGATAATGAAACCCACCTACCAGCACCCCTCAGGCTCACTGACTAACACGGTATATCTTGTTTGTTTAATCCCTACATGTAGTGGTTTTCCTGGTGGGGTATGTTCCGGATTCATTTTTAGCTGGGTGAATTAACGTCCTGGTTGCCTGGCAACTTCCAAATGATGACAAAAAACGGCCTTAGCATCAAGCCCCTGTAAACCAGTGCATGTCATTTTTACAGTATCAATGTGAGTAGACCGATGAGACACTGTGAAGGGCATTAATTAGTGAGCTGCAGAGGTGCTGCTAGGTGGACTTTGTTACCTCTGGATAAAATCCTGCTGGCTGTTTTCAGGCTGTATTGAACAGACAGGCACGAGCGTGGCGTCCATCCTTTTATCTATCTCTCGGCAAGGAAGCAAGTAATTTCCTATTCCATCCCTTTAGGTCTATCAAGGCAGTTTTTAGACTGCGTCAAGCCTTGGTGGACCCATGTTTTGTCTCGCTAAGTCAGCTTCTCACTAAGAACACTTTGATTAACACATCAGAAACATATCACACAAACTCCCTTCACCTGAAACTACGGGGGTGGCCCCTGAAGCTCACAAAAGAGAAAAAAAAGAAAAATCATAAAAATCATCATCTTTGGCCCTCTGCTGATGCTCCAAACCTACCCAGAGCAGAAATGTAAAAGTGTTTAGTTGCCCACTCAAAAATGATGACTATAAATAACAGACTTCCATTGCATTTGTGCCTTAGAACGAAATTCTGTACATAAAGTACTAACCCTGTCTGTACATGCTACCTACAGTACACAAGGATGTGTCAAACCTCTGACCTTTTTCTAAAATATCAACTTTCTAAGCAAAGGATGTTTTATTATACAGCAGAAATTATAGCTTCTTTTCCTTTTGACAACATGATGTTATTTGTTTTCCTTGTGGAACGCCAGCAGTTATGAAAATATCTGACAATAAAACAGTAAAAGTCACAGATCGGGACAACTTTGTCTTCTTTATCAACCCTTTCGGTTCTAAGCAGACCTCTATTCACACAGGATGCACTGAACAAAGAAACAAACAAAACATTAAAAAGGTTTTCTTGTATCTGTTACCATCTGAGTCATGGTACATGTCTCCATGTTACAAGGTTCCCTGTTATTTGAGGTGAAATGTGGTAAACAGAGTAGTTTCACTCCATCAGAAAAAATAAAATAAAAACAAACAGCTAAAAAACACCTGCTGTCTTTGCTTCTTACATCAAGGCAAATCAAATAAGCTCCAGAGTGGCAGCCGAGATTTCATCACACCATAATCTTACAACTTCTCCTATAGCTGCTCCTCTCTGCTTTGAAATTTACAGACCTCTACAGCGTTTTGAAATGGACTGGTTAAAAATAAATAAACCTTTTTTTAAAAGACTCTTCTTGCATTTAAGTCTCTACTTTTCTTGACAAGTTGGTTTTAATAAAGTCAATGAAGAAGAGAGTTGAAGGAAATACTTGTATTATGGAACTTCAAAGTTCCTGGCTCTAAGTCTCCCAGTGTGACTGAAAGCATGTGAGACTGTGTGTGTGTGTGTGTGTGTGTGTGTGTGTGTGTGTGTGTGTGTGTGTGTGTATAAGGGCACCACTCTCTCTGTGGGATATGGCTGCTACTTGAAGACATAGTTGATCAGGACTTGAAGGAGGACGAGGAAGATGATGATGACGTAGTCACGCTGTTGGAGGAAGGTGCTGCCCTCGGGCCGACTTGCTGCGCGGCTCCGCAGCACACTGATGCTCCTACAAACACACAAAGATCCTGTGTTGGTGTTCATAAGATGGGCAACATATCCTGCTCGTGGTACATCGTGGCTGATGCCCTTCTCACCTGTTGATGTCCTCCTGCGTCTGCTTTATAGAGTCAATGGCACTTTGAAGTTCACTGAGGTCTGCTCCTTTTTTCCTCAGCCGACTGTTATGCTTGCTTTTCTGTCCTGTAACAAAGGATGTTAAACAGGATTTCTGCGGTGTTCAACAAACTGAATGTAAAACACCACATAAATAGAAATTCACACATTTTTCAGGATCTTATCAGTAGGAACAATGCAGCCTGAAATTATTTAATAAGTGCAGGAATGTATTGACATTTACATTTTTTTCTCTCTGTGCTTTCTAAATTTGTCTATCAAGATTGGTATGTGATATCTGTCCTTATGGTGTCTTGTTGCTTGCTCTCTGTTGTTTTTGTCCCTTACTGCTGCTGGAACACTGGAATTTCCAGACTGTGGGATCAATAAAGTTCTACCTACCTACCATAACTTTGTTGTCCGGTGTATAGAACAATTGTTTCTAGTAATATTTAGGTTCAGCTGATTAGCTTTCTGCTGTGGCTAGCAATAGCCGCAGTACATGCTAAAGGTTTAGCATTGACTAAAAGGTTAGGAAAATACATGAAATATTGGGGGGTGGGGGGGTCTTCATTTGACCAGATTTAAACAGTTAAAACCAGGCTAAATTTGGACTTAAAATGCACATTTTTCAGCTGTCTGTGTTACATATAACTGCTGTTTCAACAGCATTTCCATGGTGATATTTGACCATGTAGTTAGGACCTGCTTCAAGCAGTAGGCAGTTACAACAACAGTTTAAATGTTTCAACTAGTTTTTACCTACAAGTTTTGAACTGCTGATGGGGCCGTATATTACACAGTTAAATCTTACCAAATACTGACTTCTACCTTAAAAAGTACAGTAAAATTCCATTTAATTCATGTTTTCTTGCAAGCATGTACAGTTGTATTTAAGTGCTAATGTCTCACGTTCACTGCCAGATGAGTCTTGGTGGTCGGGTTCAGGTGAAGAGCAGCCACTCTCTGGGCTGTTGGGCTTGTCAGTCTTGTGTTTCCTCTTTGGCACCATTACCTTTACACACAGAGATACACACATAACACACACAAACATGTAAAGATAAAAGAAGTCTACACACACCAGCTACAATCTAATGCTGTAAGTACACATGTAGAGTATCATCCAAGACTCAAAATCCCAAATAGAAAATACACAGAATTATTTACATATGCCTTCATAGCAGCATTATGTCTGCTACGAGTTCTCCTACCCACACACTCACATGCAAACATGCTAGTCTGCGTTCCTGCAGTAGTGACAGCTGTACAGGGCATGCTGGTAACATTAGCAAGTCCCATCCAGCTAAAGCCCTGAATTATACAGTCACCACTCAATATGAACCAAACCTGCCAAGAGCTGGAACATTACAATCATTTAGTTCAAAGTAATTAAAATCAGATTACAGCTCTTATTTCTAGTGTTTTATTAAATGTGATGCAGTTTGAGGTTGGCAGCATAAGAACATTTCAGATGTTGCTTGATAAATGCCAGAAGCTCAAAATGATAAATTACACAGACAAAAAACTAAGGAAGAAGGTTTCTTCCCATTAAAGAGATAATGTTATTAACTATTTGTAAGACTGTTTTTTTCAAGAAGACAAGGTTGTACTATGTACTGTGTGAAGAGCGGCCAATCAGAACCTGTCTGATAGTGAGACACTGTGTTGCTCTGATCTGACTGGTGCCTAGCAGAGACAGTTTGACAAATCTAAACCAAAGCCTCAAAGTAGTGATTGACAGATAATTGATTTATCCACCAAACAAAATCTTCACTGGTTTGGGCACTTGACAGGTGGTAAGACACAAAACAATGACAAAAACACTACCAGAAATTACAGTGGCTGTACAACAGCAGTCTTCATAACACAAATGACCAGCAGCTCAGTCAATTTGTGAACACAACATAAAAGCAAACAAAATGAAGATGAGGACAGGGGAAGGGTGAGGAGGGTGTGACGGGTACCCATGAAACAACCAGGCACCGATGGCGGTGGTTGGTCTGTTGATGTGATGGATGAAGGTGAAGCTGTTGTTCTCTTTTCTGGGATTAGTATGAGAAATAACCATCTTTAATTTTTATTGGGTATATTATAAATGTGCCTAAAAATACTTTTTTCTCTCAACATTTTTGCTTGGTTTTGGTCTCTTCCAACACCTGAATTAAATATCTGACTCCGTAGCTGATGAATGCTCTGGTGTGTTCAATAGCAACTTGCTAAGTTTGTCTGTCTGCCATTTGGTGTTGGACAGCTAGTGTGCAGTGTACTTATTAGAACAAAACAATAAAAACATGGGCTGGGAAATCAAAACACTGATCTGGAAAATGCACATTACTCTACAGAGCTGAGGAGGACTGCAGAATTGGAAAATATTCCACCATATCACCGCAAGCAATAACTTTCACACTACAACTTCTTTTTGTTTAGTTTTTATACAAATACTGATTACAGCTCTATTAAAGTGGAATAAAATGGACATTGCAAAGCTCATTCTATACGGGTATCAAGTGGTACCATGGTTGTATTATGTAAGAATGATCCACAAAATGTATGTCTGGAATGTGCAAGGAAATAATGTCTCCAAATACTGTTAGTGTGGCACATGTTAAATTAGTATTTCCCTTTTACGAGGCACACAAAGAAACAACTTACAGTACTTTAATACGCAGTTTGACATGCCCTTCATTCCCATACAGGCAAAACAGCAAGTGCCAGGGCAATAAAAAAAAAAGATTGAGGTAGAGAAGCACAAAAAGAGCACAGGCGGCGATGGCAGTGGCAGCACAGCGATGATGGCACACATAGGAGTGACAACGGAGATGGTGCACCAAGTGCTGTGCGGAAGGTGGCAAGATGTGTTTTTTTAGTGGCGGTGTTTGATCAGTACAACCTACCTGGCACTTGCAATTGTCCCGCCGCGGCCCCTGGTTACTCAGACTAATAAGACTGCCAGAACGTACCATAGGGGTGCGGTGCCGGACTTTGGTCTGGATACAGCCGTCTTTCTCAAACTGAATCAGGTCATTGAGTGGATCCCACGGCCTTGTGCTGGAGACGGAGAGACAAAAGAAAAGGGGACACATAGAGAAGGAAAAATTATGAGACAGATAAGTGAAGCATGGGAGAACAGAAGACATGAAACATAAATGAAAAACGTCCTGTGTAGAATGATCTCCTCCTAGCCTCTGACAAAGGACTCATCTCTATACTTGCCTTTTTAGATCAGGTGTGTTCAGTCAGTCAGAAGCTGGAAGATACCAATTCACTTTATCTTTCCTCACTCCACTTTCATCTAAGATGGTATCTTCCAGCTTCTGACTGACTGAACACACCTGAGCCAGGTAATCAGCAGCAGGTCAGGCAGGGATAGTTGGAAAATAAGCAGGACAGCGGCCTTCGACGACTGGAATTGGGCACCCCATGTTTTACCTCCTTCCACAAGGACTTGGTCGGCTCGGTAGCATGTTAGCCCGGCTAGCTGGATAGCTGAGCCCGGGGTGTTGTCGTTTAGCCACGTCTCCGTAAAGATGAAAACACAGCAGTCCCTCACATCACGCCGCGCTGATCTCAGGAGCTGTATGTGGTCTATTTTGTTGTCCAGTGAGCGTACATTGGCCATAATGAGGGATGGTATCACGGGTCTGTGTGGGCTAGCTGCTAGCCTAGCCTGGATGCCTGCATGTTTGCCCCACTTCTGTTTACACTCGCAACGCTTCCGACGCATCCTCTCAAGGGGTGATACAGCCGGCGTGTACGGTGATGTAGGAATCCGGCGGAGAAGCCCCAGGCTCGTTCACACTGCAGGTCTTAATGCTTAGATCGGAATTTTTTTTTTGCCGAAATCCGATTTTTTGCGCTGTTCTTCACCCTGTCATTTAAATGCGACTGCCATCTGTCTCATGTGTGAATGGTATACGGTCCTGAGGTGACCCGCAGTGTGAACAACAGCGCAAAAAAATCGGATATCGGCAAAAAAATCCGATCTGAGCATTAAGACCTGCAGTGTGAACGTAGTCTAAGTTCCTCTGCAACTTCCTGGTCCAAGTTGACATGTTTTGACTTATATCCTATATCCACAAGGCAGTGGCGACTGTATTTTGGGCGCAACGTAGAGGTTGAACTACGTGCACCAGAATATGAACACAACAAACGCGAACACGCACTATAACACACATTTCTAGGCACACAACTCAGAGAGAGGGGCCGCTGCGTTTGTTCGCACCGCCATCTTGTTAAAGAAACTGCACTAAATTGGTTCAAATCTTATTCATCAGAAAGATTCCAATTTGTTCATGTTAACTCTGAATCTTCTGCGCAGACTGAAGCTATTCATGGCATTACACAGGGCTCTGTGTTAGGTCCAGTTCTCTTGATTTTATACATACTCCCTTTAGGCAATATTATCAGGAAGTACAGCATAAATTTCCATTGCTACGCAGATGATACTCAGTTATATTTACCTATGAACCCAAATGAATCAGATCTGTTGGTCAAATTTCAATCATGTTTTAGAGACATAAAGGCCTGGATGACCTGTAATTTCTTACTTCTAAACTCTTGAAAATTGAAGTTATAGTACTTGGGTCTGAATATCTTGAAATGTGATATATAACCATATAGTTATTCTAGATGACATATCTCTAGCCTCCAGTACTACTGTGAGGAACCTTGGAATCATTTTTAACCAGGATATGTCCTTTAAATCCCACGTAAACCAAGTCTCTGGAACTGCCTTCTTTCACCTGAGCAATATTTCCAAAATTAGGAGCATCCTGTCTCAAAGTGATGCTGAAAAACGGGTCCATACATTTGTTACTTCCGGGCTGTACTACTGTAACTCTTTACTATCAGGATGTTCCAATAACTCCATAAAAAGCCTCCAGTTAAAAAGGCCGCAGCCAGAGTAGTGACAGGAACTAGCAAGAGAGATCATCTCTCCCATATTAGCTTCTCTCCAGTGGCTCCCCTGTAAAATCCAGAATGGATTTTAAAATCCTTCTCCTAAGATACAAAGTCCTTAATGACAAGGCTCCATCATATCTTAAAGACCTCACAGAGCCTCATCATCCCAACAGAGTTCAATTATAAAGCACCAGAAAAATATTTGCTGTATTTAAGGCACTTAGAAAGGTACTTAGTATGTTGTGATATGTCTTCCGATATTTCATGGCATCATAATAACTAATGTGGCTGAACAGGGATAAGACTGACAATCATCTTGGTAAATGCAAGCAAACGGGGGGCCTGGGCTGTTCTGATGGTACTGAGTATATTTAACTATACTAGTGGTTTCTAGTCGACAGGATGGTCTTCATCTGGGCCCATGTAGTGGACTATCACTCTATGGAATTACTGGACATGCATTCTAGGATAAGTTTGGTTTGGTGTATCATCCCTTAGTTATAGGCATAGGCTGAGGGATGTCACATGATGCTGAGCTCCTCTCCTCTCTCTCCGTGCATTCGTATGCCACCATTACATGTCACTAACTATGTGTCTCCTCTCTCCCGTAGTGTGTCCTCTCTCTCCCTGGACCTTTCTGCAGGTAGCCCTACTTTGGAGCTGTGTTGGTTTTGTCTTGTTGCTTTTCTTTTCTCTCTCCTCTATCCTCACCCCAACCGGTCAAGGCAGAAGGCTGCCCACAGGGCTAAGGTCTGTCTGAGGTCTCTTCCATTAAAGGGACTTTTTCCTCACGACTGTCGGCAAGTGCTTGCTCAAAGGGGATTTGTTGGGTTTTTCCTCAATAATAATAATAATAATAATAGTGATAATAGTAAGGTCTAGACCTTACTTTGTAAAGTGTCCTGAGACAACTTTTCTTGTGATTGGGTTCCATACAAATAAAATTAAAACTGGAACTGAAAACAAAAAGAAAAGAAATAATATCCTTAAAGTAGGCTGGACCCCCACTGCTGTTACAAAAAATCACCACTAGATGGTATTGTGCTACACTAGCCATTGTAGAATGGAACACAGGATTACCAGTTGGACAAAACTTTAAACTAATGCATCCACTGCTAAAACAAGCTGTAAGATCAACATATGTATCCTAAATCAGGCCAGAGGGACAGACTTAATAAGAAAGCCTTAAGTCCTGAAGTGGCCTTGGATGTCGTTGGAACATGTTCAAACTGTGCTACTGTATGCATGCAGTTATAGTATCATTGGCTTAACATACAAATTCCATCTCCACATACGTCCACCAATAAACAGCAAAAATTTGCAGCACATTCATTCCAAATTTATGTTTGCTGTAATTTAGGAACACTATGTCTTCATTAAATAGTTTGTCCATAATATAGCAGTTAATCTTTAACATGACCTACAGTTCATATTACATTTTGGTCACAATTCTTTATCTTATCTCATCAGAGATGCACAGTAAGCCCATCCAAAAGTATTTAAAAATAGTACACTGTAGTAACAAGGTAGCAATTCATCTTCTATTATCTTAGTTTAAATTGGTTCACAGGCAGCAGGGGAATGATCACTCACTCAGCATATTTATAATGCCATTCTCCAGTGATGGGGTCCTGCTCGAATAGGGAGGGGATCCACTCCTCGCATTTGGCTTTCCGCTCGCGGGCTGACTTCCTCTGAACTTCCTCCAGGAAGAACTTCTCATTTGTGGCCTCGGTCTGATCCTTGTTAATGATGGCCCGGGTCACGTGCTGCCACAGTCTGATGAACAGCGGGAGGACAAGGTCGTTAAGATAAGTTTAGACCATTTGGACAACAACAGAATGCATACATTTACCCACATTAAAATGTGTTTAAATACAGTAGATAAATTAGCTGTTGATACTAGTTAAGACAATAGTTAGGCCTAAGTGTACCTTTCTGATTCGTAATCTCCCTGCTCCTCTAGTGGGACGGTGCAGCGGATCAGGCGACTCTGTCTCAGCTCTGGTGTCGGGTTCCAGAAAGTGTCCACTGTCCCCGTCTTCTTGTCGTTGATGAAGATCTCACTGTCCTGTGAGTGGAGGGTCAAAATTTCTCCTCAAAGACAGATTCTACCTGGCCATCTCAGTCTCTTCCATTGTTTAGTTTTATTAATAGTGTGGTTAGAACAAAATAAAACAAAAGTTTTGCCTTTTAGACTATAAATTTCATTTTTGTCAAGCAACCAGCTGCAGTAACTACCACCATAAAGCTTGTGTGAGAAAAGCCATTCTGGGTTCAGTGAAGTTTCAGCTTTATTGTGTGATATGAACTCTTCATCACTGTAAGGCTGTAATTATATTACTTACTGTTTTCTATAGTTTTACCCTTCACAATTTCATATTCACATTTTAAAATGAGGTTATAGTCACAGAGCCCTATTCACTGATTACAAGAAAGAAAAAATAAAGATGTAGGAAGGAAGAAGTAAACCAATGAAAAGCTGAAAGCAGTGCTTTATACCTACAATATCATAACAAGTACATAGAAAAATGGGTCTTACCCAGTGTCCTTCTAGTGTAGCTAGCACCTCCTTTCCCAGCTTGATCTTTCCAGAGATTTCATTGACGCTGTCGCTGCTCCCCAGGAAGGGCTGGAAAGGAGAAAAAGAGACAAGAGGTGTATTGAGAGGAAAGGAGAGGAGGAAGGTAAGGCAAGAGAACAAAGGGGAGGAATGATTGAGAAAGAGCAAAGCATAGGGGAGGAAAGAGCAGGAAAAGGAGGATGGGATATAATAGCAAGAAAAAGACAAAGGAAGGTTTAGATGGAGGGAAGTGACAGATGAGAGAGGAAGAAACACAGGACATAGAAAGAGGGGGAGTGTTTTAGAGATGAAGGGAAGGACAGATATACACACACAACTAGTTAACTTTCTGTAATTACTGTGGAAGGGAAAAATCATCTCATTTTATCAGCATTTTGTTTCTGTGGTATGTTAAAACATGAATAATGGCTTGGCTCATTCTGTTCAAGTTCTTCATTTCAGACTGTTTAAATGACAGAGATCAGAGTCACAGAGATAAGTCTTCAATTGCAGCTTCAAACTTGTAAAAGCATTTTAATGTAAGACCAGGTTTAACACCAATTAACAATAGAACTATGTGAGCAAGCAACTGCAATCAATTTCAATTAAAGTGGTTAATGAAATTAATTATTCCATTAGGAAAACATCACTCTGTTCATTCTGATCTTAAAGGTACAAGGATCCTTAGCACAAGGATTAATTTTAATATTTAAGAAACCATTTACTGACTGTTTCAGACCCAAACATATCCTAACTAGTTTTTAAATGAAAATCTGTGCATTCCCCTGTTTGTACTCTCTGCCATGTACCTGTCATTAGCTCATGACGTAACACATTTGGTATTGAATCATGGTGTGGAGGAAGGGATGTTTTCAGGGAGGGTAAAGGAGTGAATGGAGTGGAGTTGGTGATGGTGTGGGAGAGTGATAAGTTCAGAAAAACAAAGAGAGGTTTTGCTAGCTGTTTGTTGAGTCCTACAGGTATCACATCTATAAAGGATATGAGAAGCTCCCCCCCAAGATGTTTATTACTGGACAGCTCCAGATGTCTTGTTCTAAATCTCTTATTCTACATAGCTGAAAGACTGAAGGCATATTCTACTCTTATTCCTGTTAACTAGTAAACACAGTCATACCTTCAGTTTGAACTCCAGGTGAGCATTGTACCCCGTTTTCTCACATGCGATGGTGATTTGACCACCCAGCTCCAGGGTCATGGTGCCATACAAGATGCCTACCAGATGAACAAGCACCAAAACAAGTTACCATCAGCACAGATAACCACAAAACTCAGATGCATGCTGAAAATGTAATCACTGCCCTTTTTATTATTCTGTATTTTTTCACAACAACAAACCATGGACTTCCCAGGCACTACAAAGTAAACAGCACGTATTAGGCTAGAGAATTTAAAATTTCGGAAAACATTTTAGGTGTGCGAGCTCCAACCACTGCCACCGCCTCCCCTCACACTACCTAGATATGAGCTATCATCACTGAGCTGTTAGTTGGACTTGCAGAACACAGCAGTACAAGGTTTGTCCATACGTGATGAAATAAGACCCAGTGACAGCATGTTGAAATATCATGTAGAGAATGTTGTAAGAGACAGAGAAAATAACAGAAACAGAGACAGACACAGAGATAGAGTGACAATGTGTGTGTCTGTGTGAAAGAAACAGGGACACAAGATGGAGCACTTTATTTTCAGAATAGCAAGAAATGACATCAGAGGAAAAATCTCCAGTGGGGCTGAACAAGGGACTTAAAACTAAAACCCATCCAATTAACAAACAATAAAAGCTATTAAAATGATTTTTGAACACTTATAGGTCCAGGACACTTGTATAATTGAGAGATTGAATGACTGATGTAAGTGGCATCATGGTAATGTGATTAATAATGAGAGGTGTCAAACTGAAAACAGTCAAAATCACATCAACTTTAATCGGCTGTCATTCAGAAACTACATCAAATTAAAAGGCTACTTTACAGTAAGGTAGGTAAAGTGTGTAATGCCACTGTGTCTTTGAATAACCCTCCTACATGAAACAATGGCAAAAATAGCTGGCTTTAAATTTCAGCAGGCACTGATGTTCACTGTAGGGCCTCCTATTGCCATTGCATGAAATTCAACACACTCCTTCGGTGCAGAAGTTCCCCAGGTTTGGTTGAAATATAGTGATCCACTGATGGGTTATATCTTATCAAATTTTTAATGGCAACAGGAAGTGGGATTATGATATATTTTGGCTGACTGTAGCACCCCCCACTGTTGACTGAGCATAAAATTCTATCGGGTGAGACAAGCTTGGTTATGCTTCATGTCTTATATTATTATAATAATATTATAATATTATATATTTCAAAGATAAACCGTGCATGTAGTGCCCCAGAGTAGCGAAAGTTAACACAATTTTACTGGCCTGCTCAGTGTGGTCCTGTGCCTAGAATCCAATTTTGGTTGCTTTTGGACATAGAGATATACTATTTGACACCTTTCTATCCCACCCACTCATCTTCAGTGGCCAATAGCAGGAGAATGGTAAGGCATATTGCTGGATGAGTGGTATGGTTGTTTTGGGTGTGCTCCAAAAAGGGGATTGACCAAGTTTGGTGAGGAATAGATGATGCATGGAGAATAGGGAGTGGCAAAAGGGTTTTACAAAAAAATTCAAAATAGCAGAAAATCTAGTCAGACAGTTTCAAAGGCAAAAAAACTTTGGAAGCTTCCAAGGAATGCAAAGAAACAAAGAACTATTTTCTAGACCTCGCAGGTCAAGAGATATTAATGAAAATGTAAAAAGGTCACATAAATGCCCATAATTGACCACCAGGTGGTGCAAATGAGGTCAGGTTTTTGTAGGCAGTGTGTCTTGTCACAAGGAAGACATGCACTAAGTTTGCTATTATCTTTAAAAGTTTTTGAAGTATAAAAAAAGAAAAATAGGAAAAAGTAATTTTCAATTACAAGAATCCTACAGGATTGCAAGAGGTGCGCTATACTCCTTCAGAGCTCGCACACCTAATTAAAAGTATTTCAAAACTAAACAAACTCAAAACTAGGCCCAAATAACTCTCTCTGACCTTTACAGTGGGCATAGGGCATGTTCATCACATAATCCTCTCCACGGTTGAGAAAAGTGAGTCGAGCCTCCCCATCCAATATGGCCGACAGAGAGTTTCCTAAAAATGTAGGTAAACAATGTAATTGGTAGACATGAGGGCTACATGTAGAACGTCAAATAATTAATAAATTAATAAGTAAGTGGCGTGGTGTGTTGGTGGTGTGTGTGTGTGTGTTTGTACCATAGAACTTGGACTTTGCGAGGATGCTGCCACTGAGGCAGAATCCATCCTTCCTGTTGCTAACATAGAAGGCTGACACTGGAGGATGATGGGATACCTGAAAAACACACAGTCTCTAATTTGTGCCTCTAATGAGGTAGAAACATAAAGGGAATTTCAGCTATTTAAATAAACCAAAGACTCATCGCCAATAGTGGATGTACTGGACAGCCAAACCTAAAGCAATGCGCTTTAAGGGAATCATCTGTTGACTCAATTTATCAGTCTTTATTGAAATTACTCTTGGCATGACTCATGTTCTCATAAAGCTGATGGTACCTGTTCTGCGATGTAGAAGGTCTTGCTGTTGGCTTTCTGGTGGAGCCACAAGCAGCGGAACGTCTCTCCAATGATGGGATTGTAAGGCTTCTTCAACCCCTGTGGATTCAAAACAGAATTTTAGTGCAACACACCATATATAGAAATCATGTAGCTCATCAGCATGGAGTCAGATATACAGTACATGTTTTTCTGCTGACCTTTGGCTTTTTGTAAAATCCAGAGATGTACCACTTCACCACCTTCTTCATTCGACTGTAGGCGTTCTCTTCGATTGCAGCCCTGAGAATGAAACCAAACTTAGAACAATGGTCCTCTTGAGCACGTGCTGTGTATTCCATCTGCTGTTACAGAAATCTCTTGATTATCTTGTCCAGCTTTTAAAAATCATTTCTTCCTGCAATAATGTATCCAGAAAACTACTTCACAGCGAGCAGTCATCCTGTCTTGCTTTCTTCTGTCAGTACAGCACCACCCCATAAAAAAAAAAAAAAAAATCACAAAAACATGAATGTTTCTGCCATTAACATTTTGGGGGATATTTACGAAGGTTTTGCAGCTCGTTTTCTGGCACTAAACAGTGAAATTTCATGTTTATATTTGCTACAGAGACACAATGGAGTTTTGCAGCAGAGAAACATTAGAAATGCAGCACCACATGAATTTGTGGATTTGGTCTGCGATATGTATTTCCCATTAAGGGATGCAAAAATCATAGAGGGGTGAATGGAAATAAAGAGTTAATAAAAGAGTTAAGAACATGTTTGAGGAGGAAGAGGGTGTTTGTAAATCACACTGCTGACCAGAGAAGAATGTGAGAGACTTTTATAGGCTTTCAGGTCGAACCATGCTTCAATTGCTGAAGAAAATAAAAGATTATTTAACTGTCAGGACACTATGTGACTGAAGTTACAAAATGTGTTTGTTGATCTCTTCAAGTTAACTATAAATTGCCTGTAGGAGTGAGTGTGGGTGTGTGTGGTTGTCTGTCTCTAAGTATCAGCACTGTGATAGACTGGTGGCCTGTCCAGGGTGGACCCCGCCTCTCGCTCAATGTCTGCTGGGATTGGCTACAGACCCCGTGACCCTCGTTAGGATAAGCAGTATAGAAAATGGATGGATCATTTTTTACAGTACAAATGGAATCCTCATGTCATTGTTTTACCTCATTATTAGCCCTGAAATGCAACCGTTCCAACTTTTTTTTGGAATGTGTTGCAGGCATCAGAATTGAAGTGAATGTTTATATTGAAGAAAGAATAAAACTGATGAGGTATCACATCAAATAATGTGCTGCTGTATTCTTTTCAATGTAACACAGGACACAGATTATTTACAAATCACTATTTTCAGTTTTACTTTTGATTTTACATGCCATCTCAACTTTTTTCTGATTTGGGATTGTACACACTCTTTGCAACCTTGAAAATTAAAACTCTTTTTTTTGGTATATCAGCATTACTTCATTAAGTGATATGCAGGCTCCTTTTCTGATTTTCTTTCTAAAAAACTTGTACAAATAAAGAAATAGCACAAGCTTAAAGGTTGTCTGTCTCTAAGTATCAGCACTGTAATAAAGAAATAGCACAAGCTTAAAAGGATGCATTCTTCTGGAAGTCTAAATTATTAGAAGTTAAACACAAAAAAGTCTTACGGCAAACAAAAGGTTGGGCTTACTCTGAGAGAAAGTCGGCGTGGTAGTAGTAGTCTGAGAGTTTGTCCAGGAAGGACCGTGGTTCCAAGATAAAGGTGGGCAGCACCACCTTGGACAGGTCCATACCAGGTCGGACCTGCTTCAGCAGAGTCCAGATGAGAGATTTATTTTCTTCTGATACAGTCTCTGTCTGGGCAGCCTCACCAGCCTGGAGAGGGAAATGCACACTTTAGTAGACATGTTATAATTCACTCACTCCTATATGTAGACTTTTACACAAAGAATCAATGACTCCAAATGCTTCAAATCTTATGCAAATGATAGTGCAACTGGTGTGTAAAAGAAGGCTTTGATTAGTCCTAACTATGAACATTTTGCCTGAGTGTCAGTAGGTGTTTAATTAGAGAGCTGTCAAACAGATTTTCATCTGTATAGAAATGCATATTAGCACTTTCACAGTTGTCATCAGACCACTGCCACCCACACACACCAATCCACACAGACTGTGATCAAAGCCTGTCAATGTTGCAGCTTTCTTAACTGCCCGAGCAGCAGAACATGTTAGTTTCTGCTCATTATAAGAAACAAGAAACTTTATAAGAAAAAATCCTTTAGCTGAAGATTTAATTCAAGGTTAAGATGAAAGTGGTTGCTAGAAATCCTGAGATATCCTTTGTATGTGAACAGTGGACTTGAATCTACCTCTCCCAGTTCCTCATGGGACTGTTCCAGGTACAGGGTTTCCCATAGATGTTCATTGGGATCGAGGTCAATGTATGAGTTGTCTTGACGTTCCGACGTGTCACTGTCACTCTCCTCACTCTTCTCCAGGCCTTCTGGGTCTGACTCCTCATGGTCCTGCTCTCCCTCCCGGTCTGACTTGTCTGAGTACAGGTCTGGATCTTTCAAATGGTCACTGTCATTGAACCTGGAGGAAGAAAGGTGGATAGAGTGGTGAGGAGGTTCACCACAACAAAAAAGTCGGTAGCTTAAACCTTTGAAGGGGAAACTGTTTAATTTCCCTACTCACTGGAACCCTTGCATGTTGTGGGCTCGAAGGAGGCTGTAGAAATTAATGGAGTGCTCTCCACCAGTGGTTACTGTACTCATGTCCCCTTTCCCGTCACCGATCATGGTTCTCTTCAGCAGGCTGGAGCACTTCAGGGCAAGCTCCAAGGCATCCATCCAGCATCGACCTAGGAGAGGCATACACACTTTAGTAGTGTTTTATGATGATGTTTCTAGTATTTCCCATAATCACTTCCTGCCCTTTTCCAGATATCATTCTAGAGGGTAGTACAGCTTAAAATCTTTCTGAACAACTGTGCTGCAGTCACAATGAAAAGTTGGAAAAAAAATCCCTTTGTGTTTGGTGCATCCAGGGGATACAGTTTTACACACCTGGGCAAAGAAATACAAGCGTGGACAAGAAATACTGTGCACTGGCTAGAAAATAAAAAGTGAATTTTGATTTGCCTTCTATGGTTTTCCCCAGGCTTTCAAATGTCTTAGGTGCTCACCTGGAGTGGAGGGTTTAATGAAAATATATGTGGATTAACTCATTTGTACAGGTAGGCAGGCATATCTGCTATATGACTGCTACACTGTAGGAACGGAGAAAACAGTAGTGGGGAATGCCGCACAACCCACATGTGTGAGGAGCACCTGTTTTATATACAAGTAATCTTCTTTTGCTGGCATTGGACATTTTCCACTACATTTTTAAACAGTGCTTTAAACATTTTGACCAGTGGTTTTCATCAGAAAAAGATGTTACAGGTGAACATGCCTAATTTGTACAGCTACCAGGTGTTAGACATGAACATTTCATAAAATCCCTCATCAATTCTGCAGGTGTAAAACAGATCGAGCTTTTCAGGCACACACATTATAAGGTAATGAAGTGGTTTGAAGAACAAATATTAGGATTAGTGCTACTTCCTTATACTGATATTATATGTTGATATTAACATTAATTTAAGAACCTGATACCAATGTGATGCCAATTCATAGGCTTATCTCTAATCGCTCAATGTAAGATGAGAATGGACAGACACAAATTAAAGACAAATAGCTTGAAGTGTGAATGACAGCCTGTCTCCTACCATCAGACTCGGAAGCAGCCCGGAAGATGAGGTGGCTGCTGGGTAGAGGCTGTGTGATGGAGCCCACTGCTTCTCCTTTAGGACCCTGTTAGGAGTGACAAATAAATAGAGAAAATACACGTTACATAGCAGGTTCAGTTTCTCTTTTCCTTTTGAGATAGTTTAAATATCTCCTTTGGCACTTATTTCACTTGTCGTGTTTGTATTGCTTTTTTCATTTTTTAATCATTTATATGTGCAAACAGAGGAAATCTAGACTCCAGCGTATGTCATTATGTAAATGAGCTATGAGAGGAGGCAGAGGGCACAGAAGCTGCACGAGCAAAGTGTTTATTTCAATACTGACGAGGATGATGGGGAGAACAGGAACACTGTAATCTCAAACACTGACTGCTAATTGTGATTCAAGCCTTTTCACAGTGCAAAAGGGAAAACACTTGATATGTGAGGTCTGTGATGAATACCAAATCACAGTTGGAGTGGACAGAGCTCTGAAAGCAGGGCAAATGGAGGATGTACACTGCCAAATTTAAAAATGGCTGGCCAGAAGTGTAATTTTCCATGTTTGTCCTAATTTAAACAGAGATGAGATCTTAAATATGCATTTAACAGTTAGATCTGTTTAACAGTTAGTTTTGACTGCAGGGGACAAAGGATTTAGTTTTTAATGGCTGGTCCTTTCCCCCAGATTATCTACTTGCTTTCAATTTGGTTTGTTCATCACTGGTGAATAAAACAAACTGTATCCAAATTCAATCATTTGCATAACAAATCCCTGGCATTCTTCTCCTTCTTTAGAGTTCTACCCATCAATCTGCTGCGATCAATAATCAGAGTCTAATGTCAAAGACTTTTTTCAAACCAATATAATGTGTTGAGCAGGAGAGGAAAACTGCTGACTTGGAATATTATTGGGTGGAGGAATGAGCACTTTGAGGGACTCTGAAAAGGGGACACACTGGAGGACATGCTCCAGTTATTGAGGTATCACACTGCTCAGCCTCCCTGGGAAAGCTTATGCCATGATGCTGGAGAGGAGGTTCCAACCAACTGTCAAACCCCAGGTCCATAAGGAGCGATATGGATTCTGTCCTGGTAGTGCAACAGTGGATCAACTCTGTCCTGCTGTAAGACCCATGACCTCTGACGGAGACCCAACTTTCTGACACTTGGCCCTAAATTATGCCACAGAATTTGTTGGTAGCCTTCAGTTTTCATAATGCCATATACACAGTCAAGACGTCCAGTGCCTGAAGCAGCAAAACAACGCCAAAACATCAATGAACCTCCACCGTGTTTGACTGTAGGGAGCGTTCTTTTCTTTGAAAGCCTCACTTTGTTTTCTGAAAACAGCAGAATGATATGCTTGACCACAGAGCTCTATTTTAGTCTCATCTGGGAATGTCCACAGGACATTCTCCCAGAAGGATTATGGCTCCCTCGGGTAAGTTGTGGCAAACCCCAGGCTGGCTTTTTCATGTTTCTGTATCAGCAGTACCATGGCGTCCCTTGTTAAACATTTTGAAAATGGTGCACACAGTGGACACAGGAACAGGAAATGGACTTGTAGCCTTGAAACTGTCCATGCTTTTCCAGTAATGTGGAACAACCATTTCTGATGATTTTGAAAAGGTGCCAATAATCCTGTCCATTTCATTTTTTCCCTCTGCTTTTTTTGTTCTAATGCAAATGAAAGAATAAACATGAAAATACCAAAGAATTTGTGACTGCAACAGTTTTCTGGGGGAAGTGATGCGTTATCTGGCAGAAATGCAAGAGTACCAATATTTTTGCCCATGACTGTATATGAGACGACTGATCTCATTCTTAGGATTATACAGTAAATAAAAAGGTAAAGTCAGCAGCAGGCTGGGTAGTTTTTAAAATAAAGACTGAAAATGGGAAACAATTAGCTTGGCTGTGTTGAAAGATAACACACTGATTACAATTAGTTACACACAATACTATTTAATCCAGGGAGTCAATGCATGGCAAAGAAACAGTCCAACACATAAACCAGCTAAAACTGTAAACTGTCACTGTTACACTTTGGCTTTTTTAACTGATTAAAAAAATGAGAAACGACATTACAATAAGCTTTGCAGTGAGTTTTTATTGGACCCTTGGACAGAGACAGACTACCTTCCTGCCAAACCTTTGCACTTAAAAAATTTAGAACTCAGAGATCCATCTGTGAATGTTAATCAGAAGAAACCGTTGGAACTAACCTAACAGCTTCTGCTGAAAAAAACAAATTGCTGCAATGAGTTTGAGTTTCACTTGCTCAGTTTCTTTTGAGTCTTGTAAGATTTTCCCCTTTAGAGACCAACCACAGCCTTTCAGATTTCATATTTCTCTGCTCAGAGGGCACCAATTTTAAAAATAACTGCACAGATGGTCTAGTTTTAAGAAAGTGCCTTTTTTCCTCTGGCTACTGCTCTTTAATGCTACCATTAAAACAGAAAAAAAAATCAGGCCAGACATTTCATGATCTCAGCCAACATTCACACCACTTGCTTCCTTTTTGCATTCATTATTCCATTTTATCCTTTACACTCCTTTCATTTGTTCATGTTAGTATCCTTTACTCTGTTCAGTGGCTGAGAATTCTATACTTTGCTGCTGTGACCAACTACTGGACTTAAATTGCTTAGAGTTTTGATGCTTCCATGACTTTTCCATCTTCTAACATAAGTCAGATTGTTTGGCTTGCCTGTATCCATTTGTTTGTTAAAATTTAATATTTTCTGGACAGCTGAAGAGTCTGGTTTTCTCTGCAGTGAGCTGTAAACCATCATCTAATTAAATGAACCCCAGACATGTGTCATTCTGGAAGTTCCCCAGAGGATCTCACTTATTTCCCTATTTTTCAAACATGGACAACACTGACTCAGTGCTCTGTGATTTTTCCAAAATATCACTGATTGGTGTGAATTCTGTATTGTATGGTACATTCTGACCTTGACAGCCCAGATGGACTGCTCCAGTGGGTGGAAGAGCTTGAAGCAAAAACCGTCTTTCTTGGAGGGCCTCTCGATCAGTTCGCAGGCATTAAGCAACACTGTTCCCACCCATTGCCCGTTTTTGTGGGTTTTATAGATGAGCAGAACACCTGGTTTCAGCACACACCACAGCTTGGTCCAGCTCTTCAGAGTGCCACGGATCTAGAGTGGAAACGCAAAAATATGAATACCATTCTTTCATAAATCGTCTAGTGCAACCTGAAGCTAAATTACACAAACAAGTATTTCTAACTTTTTTCAAAGTAAAGCAACTAAGGTTTACTAGAAAGGTTTCTAGATGTTTGTGGTGACATCACAAGCCAATCTGAATATGTATGATTCCATTATAAAACTATTTTCATGTCACAATGTTTGCTGGAAATACATCTATGAAAGTTAGATGAGCTAATACTAAAACCTTTTTAAACAAGTAGTTGTCGTAACTGTACAAAGACCAAACACATTATGTGCATCTTGTTCCCACCTTTAGCCAGTCAGCCATGACAATGACAGAGGGATCAGTGATGGTGCTGAGCAGCTCCTTGGTTGCCCTCTTCTTTTCTTCCCTGTAGTTTTTCTTCTGCACCTTAAAGCAGCACAGAGAGATAAACGATGCTTAGAACAATCAATCTGTACACCTGTGAATGTTAATATTCCACACCTTTTCTTTCTCATTTACATTTTGTAGCAAATAATAGAGTGGAATCACACTTCTCATTGTCTGTTAAAATAACACCCGGTATGTTCTGATTGCAGTGTGAGATATATGCTACATTCAGGCCCTCCTTTAAATGTAATAAATCCTATCTTATATATTGTGGGACATTACTGGCCACATTGAAAGGAACAAATCTCTACCTCTGTCATGTACAGCATTCTATACATAGTAACTTACAGAGTAGAGATGGGTATATCAAACTAATATGCTATTTGATATTCGCTGGGAAGTATTTGACAAATATTAAGCATTGCTTTAATCTGAAGAACAGCACTCTGTATTTTCCAGTTGCTTATAAAATGGTAGGTGACTGTCACGTACCTCATTATAGTGTTATTTCTAGATGACGGTAAAAGCACGGGAAAACAGTGGCTCTTTGATTTTAAAGACATAACCATAGCCACATGAAATATTACAGTAGAATTTTTTTCATTTAATGACTTTTTGAATATTCCGTAATCATTGCCCATCCCTATTACAGAGTTAACCCAATGTGAAACAGTCCATGGCAGCATCAGTGAACAGACTATATGTAACACTCTCCCCCTATAAGAATATATTTACAATTCATAATGCCTGGCTTGAGGATTAGTGTCCATATAAGCAAGAATTAAGCTGATTTAATGTAATTTACCTTGAGTGACTCTTTCTTGGTGAGCTTTCCTCCAGACACTGATACATCTTTGTCTGAGCCATTGTACAGCTTTGTTTCAGACTGTCAATACACAAGGGGTAAAACAATAGTTTATTAGCAAAAAAATATAACTGATTCATCTCTGAATACATCAGTATTTGACTTTGTCCTTAGAATCATAATATAGTTAATTATTCATTCATCTGTCATGGTCATGCTGACTTTGGGAAATAAAATATTACTCAAACATGTCTAGTGATTATAACCAAAGCTTCACTGTGAGGATTTGGATTTCAAAGTGTGTACCATCCACTTAACAATCATCAGCTTATTTTATTGATGCACTCTGGGTAATCTGACTAAATGAAAGCTAAGGTACAAAATGTTGCCACTTAAATACAAATCTATTATCATAAATAATATAAATCAGCCTACTGAAATGAGGATATTACATTAGATTTCTTAGCAATAACATTAGCAAAGAGCTGCAGAAGCACAGAAAAACAGCACCTAGAAATGACTAATCTTTCTTAATTGATGCCCGTTTACTTCCCTAGTAACCCAGTAGCAGAGTGAATTCTATAAATGCTAGTGCAGGTGTGTCTGCCAGCTCCCTTTGCAAGCCAGTTAGAGTGATTTAAAGTGGAGAAACATATGGCAATGTGTAGGGATCTTGAAGCAAGGCATCTTGAGGCCGTAAATGCAGGGTTGGAGAAGGACTGAAGGTACGTGATAACAAGATCTAAAGCTGAACTCGGTCTTTCATTTATTTAGAACCAATCCATAGTTTATCTTGGCTGAGACTGCACCAATCATATTAAAACACAGTGTCCAGATCATCTGTTACATCTGGTTGCTAATGATCTCCCCAGCCTCAACAGCCTTTTTTGGGTCATTATTAAAAAGAGCATTTAGGACTTCACTACAGGTAAAAGCTCTAAGGGCAAAACTAGGAGATACCACGCCACTGGGTATGTACAACTTTGCATTATAGTGGCATCAGGTAAAAGAAAAGCTATGTAAAACGCTTTAATGAATTCTGCACTGCTAATAACAGTTTGCAGAACAGCAAAATTGCCAAGATAACCGAAATTTGTTTTCTATTAAATTTTATTAAATGTTTTCTATTAAAATAATAGGATCACAATAGAACAAAGGCATCCCTCTATCATTTTAAACTTGACTAAGCTTGACTACAGCATGCCATAGTGTATATAACATAAAGCCTCGATTTAAGAGCTGTAAACTCGGACAATTTGTATATATTTCAGCAATCATAACTTATCTCAGCATTTAAAATGTAGCATTATTTCCTCTACATATGCATTATTATCAGAAAAATACTATACCTCCTTTAAGTGGTTAGAACAAATTCTGCTAGGTTGTTTGGGAGATGTGAGGCTGCTCGGGGAATTTCCTTCATCCAAAGCTTGAGGTGTTTGGGGTCAGTTAATGGCAAAGTATTTCAAGTCTTATCTTTCCCAGATTCATTTGTACAACCTGGAGTAACACAGAAATTTCCCCTATACTTAATTTTATGCCCAACAAGATACTGTGTTGCTATTTTCTCATAGATATTTTCTATAATCTCTACCCCAGAACCTGTCTGGGTGCATGGTATTACGGGATATCAGAATAGGGCAAACTGAAATCTCACTCATCTTTAATTTCGCCAATGCATTTTGATACAGCTACACTAGCTTAACTTGAGTTGCAGTGATCACGTACAGTGCGTGCGGACAGAGGTCTGTCCAACTAGCCCATATGTGTGGACACTCAAAGCGTGTTTTTGATTGTTTTTGTAAGGTGAGTGATATACTCAATAATGCCAGCCACTGCAGCACATCAAAACAACAATGAATACATTATCATAGACAATATACTGCACATTGCACACCCCATAAGAGAACCTAAAAAATAATTGAGGCCCACAAATATAGATTCATCTAAATCTTGTCTTGATGTTGGGAAGCCTTGGGTAAGTTTTTTTTTGAAAGAGGCCCATCTCTGAAATGCTCATTCTCTGTTGTGACTCAGTGTCTTAGACACCCACGTTTGAACTGACAAACATATTTGATGTGGACCTCGACAAATAAACCAGACAGGCCTCCTCCACATTGCTCGCTTGAAAGAAGATTGTTTGAATTTCAGCTGATAAATGTTTGATGTGTACAGTGTATTCAATATGCGAGTCATCTCAGTGTAGGTTATTTGATGCCTCAGGCAAGACTGGAAAAAGGAAAGAACTGCACTAATTCCATATTGTCTTTTCTTATCAGAACATGCAACCTAAGCATCCAGTCGTTACTACCCACCTATTAAAATACATCAAGTCAGCGGAGTGATTTTTCTTACCTTGCTCTTAGATATGGAATGCGAGTCCTCTTTCAAAGGCAGAGGCAAGAGGTCCTCCTTACCTCTCTCAAAACCTGTAACAGAAAACATGATGACAGAGTAAATTCTCAATCTATCAATGTGTCCCTGGATGACCGGAAACCAACCTCATTCAATTAGACAACCAGTTTGCTATGGATTCAGTTTAAACCCTCTGCTGCTGTGCCCACCAAAATGAAGATGATTTTGACTTTGGGACTTCCAGCCTGTACTCGGCACAGATGTTTCTGTACACTATGCCAGCCACTTGGTTATGGTGTTCTATGTATGCCCTGCCTGCTAGCATCTTGCACGCCGCTGTTATGTGCTGGATTGTCTCAGGGCATCTTTGCACAGCCTGCACCTGGGGTCCTGTCTGGTATGGTAGACCCCTGTCTCTATTGATCGGACATTGTTCTTTCCCTTCAGCTGAAATTGGCTTTAAACAAACTGGTTAGACAACAGGCATCTGTATATGCCCCCATAGGTTATATGGGTTCTTTGTATTGGTACTCAATGTATTTTCAGAATACAATGTATTTTCAAAATAGATAATTGATCAAAAGTCATTTATCAAGCAAAATTACCAAACACGCTCCTGTCCTACCTCTTATATTTTCTCAAACTTTGCTGTTTTTCTCAGTTTTATATAATTGTAAATGGAAAGTCTTTGGCTTTTAGACTACTGGTGAAAAGAAGGTCAAAGAAGTTATCTTGGGTTGTAAGAATGTGACAATCATTACTTGTATTTTTTCAGATTTATTGACTTTTTCGAAAGACACAGTTAATTACTAATGAAAACGATAATTTGTTGCAGCCCTAGTTTGCTCTGTACAACTTTATTTTTCTGATCGGTAAGCATCAACATGTCTGTTTTTGTGATTCATCAAGATCTCATTGGCTAGATCAGATGGCTGTTTTAATCTATATTTTGGCTAGCACAGTATGGATCCTGAAAACGGATAAAGAAAAAGTCATTTGCTACAGCATGACGCTCGCCTAAACTCCACCTTAGGATTTCTAATCTTAATTAGTGAGCTAGTTTCTAACCAGTCTAACCCCTGCAACAGATTCCCCACTGAGATCCCTGCAGGTGAGGAAATTTGTGACAGTCTGTAAATATTTTATAGTTTCCATCTCTTAGACACAGACCATCTGTATTCAGACATGAGAGTGAAGGAACTGCTGTCTCACCAAATGAGACATTTCCAAAAGATAAAAGAGACATCCCATTTGACCAGCCATTTGCTTCAATAAAACATGCTGTCCTTGAGATGAGACAGCTCAGAGCCTGAATTCTCTATAAATTACATTTTAGAAGAAATCCGAAACAACACAAATTCCATGCTTGAATATGGTAATAGCAACATGATGCTCAGTGCATCCTAGAGATGGTTTTGTGCAGAAATGGGTTTGTCATATCCACTTTTTTGTCAACCTGTCTCATTTGGCCTGCTACCTCAATCTGAACTAATGCCTTTCAACAACATCCTACATATGCTTGCTTGCTGGTGAGGTATTATGTGCACATAGAGGAAATAATAAAAACTGAGGCAAGACAAACTAGGAAATACTAGGCAATTTGACCATATAACCCTGGTACTGGCCTCTCTTCACTGGCTTCCAGTGTGTTTTAGAATTCATTTTAAGCTATTGATTTTTGTTTTAGACTGTTCTGACTAGATTACTCAAATCCTCAAGACCCAAGGTTCCCAGGGCCAGATACAAACGCTGGGGTGACTGTGCTTTTATTGTTGCAGCTCCTAAATTGTGGAATGGTTTACCTTTTAATGTTAGATTATCTAGAGACTTAACAACTTTTAAATCATTGGTTAAAACATATTTATTCACTTTGGCTTTTAATACATAGTATTGTCTGAATCTTCCTTCTTTTAACTGTTGATTTTGTGTAGTTCATGTCTTTATGCTCCTATGTTGTTTTATTTCTCTACTGACATTATTTATTCTGGTTTTTGTATTGCCCGTGTAAAGTACTTTGGTCAACGAGATGTTTCTTTTAAAGTGCTATTTTTGATTTTGATTGAAACTCCTAATTTGTTTCAGGGGGAGTTTCCTTTGATTAACTACAACCTCAAATCAGAAAAAGTTGGGGTGGTACAATATGTAAAATCACAATTAAAACTGAAAATAGTGATCTCTAAATCATCTGTATCCTGTATTACAATGAAAACAATACAACAGCATATTGTTTGATGTGATACCTCATCAATTTTATTCTTTGTTCAAAATAAACACTCACTTCAATTTTGATGCCTGCAACACATTCCAAAAAAAAAGGCACAGTAAAACATTTACCACGGTGTGGTGTTGCCATTCCTTTTCACAATGGTCATTTGCATTTCAGGGCTAATAATGAGGTAAAACAATGAAAGGATGATTCCTTTTGAAACAGGTGATCTCAACAGGTGACTGCCATCATTATTTGGTACAAAAGTGGCATCCAAGACAGGCTGATCCTTTTAGGAGCAAAGATGGGCCGAGGATCACCAGTTCGCCAACATATGGATGAGAAAATCATTTAACTGTTTAAAGAGACTATGGCATGCTTTTCCTTGTTTTTTAAGCATCTACAATGTTACAAATATCAACTTAGACATGACCTAAAGCTAAAAAATTATGAGGTCTACATACAGTGGGTACGGAAAGTATTCAGACCCCCTTAAATTTTCCACTCTTTGTTATATTGCAGCCATATGCTAAAATCATTTAAGTTCATTTTTTTCCTCATTAATGTACACACAGCACCCCATATTGACAGAAAAAAACAGAATTTGACATTTTTGCAGATTTATTAAAAAA
>NW_018127931.1:5263913-5280959 GCF_001952655.1 Monopterus albus | reverse complement strand
TTTTTGTAACCTTGGCCAGATCTGTGCCTTGCCACAATTCTGTCTGTGAGCTCTTCAGGCAGTTCCTTTGACCTCATGATTCTCATTTGCTCTGACATGCACTGTGAGCTGTAGGGTCTTATATAGACAGGTGTGTGGCTTTCCTAATCACGTCCAATCAGTATAATCAAACACAGCTGGACTCAAATGAAGGTGTAGAACCATCTCAGGGATGATCAGAAGAAATGGACAGCACCTAAGTTAAATATATGAGTGTCACAGCAAAAGGTCTGAATACTTATGACCATGGGATATTTCAATTTTTCTTTTTTAATAAATCTGCAAAAATGTCAAACATTCTGTGTTTTTCTGTCAATATGGGGTGCTGTGTGTACATTAATGAGGGAAAAAAATGAACTTAAATGATTTTAGAATATGGCTGCAATATAACAGTGAAAAATTTAAGGGGGTCTGAATACTTTCCGTACCCACTGTATGTTCTAGTACTTCTATGCAGAAGATACTTTGTTTATACAAGTCTCACAAACTCTCACTCATGTAACTCGTTTTCTGACAAAATAAAGTATTATGTGCTAGTTTAAGGATCTCCTTGAATGGTCATAATCCCCAGGCAATTGCGTGTTCATGTAAGCTTGCCTGTCATCCACTGGTGCCATTGTAAAAGTGGAATTTTTCAACTGCACCCAGTTTTGTGGATATATTTTACCTCCTGCTGCCTGCATTGTAACCAGAGGATATAGAGAAAAATACAGGGCCTGAGGTTACTGCATGTCCAGGAATGTTCCTGTACAGGGACCTGCTATTTTACCTTACCGGGTCTAATCTACGATCAGCCGGCCAGTGAAACCCCCCATGGTGGTGAATGATCAGCTCATCAATGCTGGATTCCCCCAGAGCACAGTATCTGTTTGTTTTCACTGCTTGAGGCCAGTGTGGATGTGTTGCTTGTTAATGAGCGGATTAACGACTTGTGATGTTACTGTTGGTGTCAGCGCTAAGCTACCTGTTGGAATTAATTTCACTACTTTGGGACTGTATGTGGTCATGTGGGGGAAGACTCAGTGACCTCCAGTTGGATTTACCAACTTTGGAGCTACTTGAAGGGAGTGATGTTTCCAGTATTCAGTGGGACTTAAGGGTAGGTTTTAAACAAAACAAAAAAAAACACATCGCATGTCTGTTAATGCATTGTTTCTGTAACCTTAGAGAGAACTGTTGTAAGGCTAGAGAAGTTGCTATGTCTGCATTGTGCCAGTTAAAATATAGGGT
This sequence comes from Monopterus albus, assembly GCF_001952655.1. NCBI lineage: Eukaryota > Metazoa > Chordata > Actinopteri > Synbranchiformes > Synbranchidae > Monopterus > Monopterus albus. The sequence goes on along the minus strand of NW_018127931.1, from coordinate 5,279,690 downwards.
TTCTCAATTACCCACTTTGCTTCAAGTCTCACAAGTCTATTTATATTTACATAATATATACTATTGTTTACCTATCTATGGAGGGGAGATTCAAATTAATGTCACTGTGGTTCATTGTGCTGTCCACTTTCAACACAACACCGGCAGCAGGAGGTGTGTGCATTCACTAACTATCCTCTTGTTTTTAGGCTCTCTGCAATTACTTCAGAACAATAAAAACCGACTATTTGGAATTATGATGGGTGCAAAGGTAATCTAGAGGTACCCAAGATTAAACACTGAATGGCTGGAAATGAGCATGTCACGGGCACTTTAAAAATAATGTTAATCAAAGAAAGATAGGAAGGGATTTGGATATGTCATGGTGCATAACATAATTAAAAGATTCAAGGAATCTGGAGGGATTTCAGCGCATAACAGGGTGCAAGCCTAAGCTGGATGATCATGCTCTCCGATCCCTCAGATGGCACTACATCAAGAATGATCACTCTTCTATAAGCCAAATAACCACATTGGCTCAGAATTACTTTGGCACACCTTTGTCAAGCACTACAATATGTAGTTGCATCCATAAATGCTGCTTAACGCTGTACTGTGCCAAAAGGAAACCCTAAGTCAACAGTGTCCAGAAGCGCAATCGACTACTCTGGGCTCAGAGGCATCTGGGATGGATCATCACACAGTGGAAATGTGTACTGTGGTCAGACAAATTAGTATTTCAGATTGTTTTTGGAAGGAACGGATGCCATGTGCTCTGGACCAAAGATGAAAAGGACCATCCAGACAGTTATCAGCAATAAGTCCGAAAGCCAGGGTCTGTCATGGTCTGGGGTTGTGTCAGTGCCCTTGGCAAAGGTAACCTACACTTCTGTGATGGCAACTTTAATGCTGAAAAATACATAGAGACTTATACATATACATATACATATATACATATGTTCCTTTCAAGACAACATGTTTTCCAGGGACACCCATGCATAATTCAACAAGACCATGCAAAACCTTATACTGCACACATTACCAAGGAATGGCTGCAGAGTTAAAGGGTGCAAGTACTGGACTGGCCTGCCTGCAGTCCTGACTGGTCCCTAATAGTTAATGTCCATTTGCGCATTTTGAAACGTAAATGGTGTCAACATGATTGTTTTGTACCTCCAGACTTGTTTTCAGGAAGAATGGGACAAAATTACACCCAACACATTTAATCAGTTGTTGTCCTTTAAGTGTCTTTTAAGTGTTGTGAAAAGGAATGGCAACACCACACCGTGGTAAATGTTTTACTGTGCCATTTTTTTTGGAATGTGTTGCAGGCATCAGAATTGAAGTGAGTGTTTATTTTGAACAGCGAATAAAACTGATGAAGTCACATCAAATAATGTGCTGCTATATTGTTTTCAATGTAACACAGGACACAGATGATTAACACATCACTATTTTCAGTTTTAATTTTGATTTTACATACTGTACCTTCCCAACTTTTTCTGATTTGAGGTTGTAGTTAACAAAAAACCCTCATGGGGTGAAAACAACTACTTTCCCCTCAAATAATACTTCTTGAGATTATCAGGTACAGCAGCAGGTCAACAGCCCTGCTGTAAAAATGTCACTTGAGCAAGAGTCAAATGCACACATGCATATATTGTGTAAGAACATTTCATTCGAATGATGCCATGAAAGTATTACAATGTTAAAAAAATGAGCATGTTGTGCAAGAAAGTACCCATGGTTCAGTTGTAGCTGTGACATGCTAGTTCTCAACTCTTCTTTCACTTTCTAACAGCTACAATACAGAGGGAAACATGCATTAAACTGTGTGTAGATGATACCTTGTTAGATAACACTGTGATGCTTAGTCAATTCAAGTAAGATTAACAATATTAAACTCCACACAGAATCGACAGTCCAAACAGCTCAACAAAAGAATAACTAACTGAACTTATCAATTAGCACGCTTGATAGCTATTCCATTTGCAGTCAGGCAGTCCAACTCAATCAATGCAGTCCACTGTGATGAAGTGCTCCATTTCAATTTGAGACACTTTAAGCTGTCACTTAGACTTATTTCAATATAGTATAAGGAATTAGGCCTAAGGCTTGTTAGATAATTATAGCTTGGACACATTCAGTTTGGAGATTTTCCAATTTCTGAGCTTACATGGTTTGGTTTAACACTCACATGGCACTGAATTGCTAGGATTGTTATCCTCTGAATGTGCCCAGTGAGGACGGGATAATTGAAAGTGTACAGTGGTTACAACAATTAGTCAATCAACAGAAAATTATCTTTACTATGTTGATAATTAAATCATTGTCATTTTTCAAGCAGAAATGCCAAACATTTGTTGGTTCCATGTTCTTAAATAGGAGTATTTGCTGCTTTGTTGTCTGAAATTTCAAGATTAATAGAAATATAACTGGCTGATTAAATGATGATGAAAATAACCATTAGTCGCAGCTCTGACTGAAAGTATTTACATTTAAAAAAACGGCCTCAAGAAAGTTTCTTGCTTTTTTATTACCTGGTCTTAAAGATAACAGAAACACTGGTGAAGGCTGAGGTCAGAGACCCATCTCCCACACAGAGACTTCGAGGATGCTTCTGTCCCCATCTGCTGGCCTGGCAGATGCAAAACGTGGACATCTCTTTTTTGTACATGTGCTAATGAAGTAACCTAAAAATGATTTCTTATATTGTGTAGCAACTTCTATTGGTATCTCATTATGATGGAACTAGGCTTTACATGAGGACTGCTTTTATTTTTGCAACCTCAGAATTAAAAACCAGTCTATGATCCAACCTTTTACATGTTTGGCATTAGTGGACACTCCTATACAATGGTGTTTATGTGAGATGCTAGTAGTTGGATCTCTGCCACACATCTGGTGCACTGTTAAACTGCTGCCCAATTCATACATTTAATGTAATCCACCCAAATTCAAACCTAACTATCTAGTTAGGATCCAGTCTGGTATATACCGTTCACAGCAATTTACTTAGCAGGGGCTCTAAAGTGAAAAGCCTACAGATGCACAAAACACAAACTATATCACAGAATTATAATAAAAAGGGGCAAAGGACTGAAGATACTAATAATTCCTATACAAAATGTACAGCGTTACTCAGTGCACTTGTTTTAGAGATTTCACCGAGTTAAAGCAAAAATAAGTATCCTGCAATATAAATCGGTATTAATTTGATTTCTTGTCAAGTCTTTGTCTCACTGCATAATTTTACACTACCACATTACTCAACATTCCATCTCCAACTTTGACAAATCTAGGCTTGTGTGTATGGCTGATGTAGTAGGAGACTCACGCCCCACTGCAGACTGACTAGGGCATTTGCCTGAAAAAAACTGGAGCTGCAGTGATCTCACTCTGCATCAGACATCATAGACAGGAAAGAGAGAGAGCGAGAGAGAGAGAGAGAGAGAGAGAGAGAGCGAGAGAGCAGTAAATGGACAGAAAAACACAGAGATGAGGAGCTGTATACTGCTACTATTAATGTCTTTCCACATTAATGTTCTGCCTCACAGAATGAATAAAGTCTAGATCACCAGAAGCTTCACACTATTTCCACTGAGGTAATAATGATTAACTGTCTCTGCTTTTAAAGCTATAATATGAAACTTAAGGTTAGCACTAGAATGAGACATCAAGTCAATCCACTCTGCTCCACTCAGCACTCCCTTTCCCTGCTCCACTATCCTCTACTACAATGTGCTACACTCCACCACACTGACCGGCTCTTCAGATATTTGTTGCTATAAAATTACACAAAATGAAAAACTAACAGAACTTACTGGTCAAGCAAAAATAATTCTCTGATTGGTTAGAGAGGTCGGTCCTGTTCAAAACCTTTTAGAAGCTAATACAGTATCTCTGCTCTGCTGCCAGTACTATTCAATACATCTGGGTGATAGGAGGTTTCAACAGCACCTCTCCACATTAGGACATGTTTTGGAGCATACTGTATTTCTACAACACAAATATTTGTAGCTTTAAGTCTCAAAAATGGAAATACCTGCACATGTAATGCTCAGAATTTGGCTGGTACCTTCGGTGCCTAAACCACACTCTTTTTCTAGGAAATGTGAAAGCTGCTGTGGCCACAGGAGACTTTCACCATCAAACAAAGAGAAAAGTGGTGAGCCCAGTGACTGTACTGTACAGACTAAATCATTTTGGGAGCAAATTGCTTGCGCGTTTGCCGCTGTGTGGAACTTGCCATGGCTAGTAAATCATGAAGAGTAAAAGATGGTTGGGTCCATTGAAGGAAAACACACAAATGAGAAATCTTCAGTGCTACCGATTTTTACTTTCGTTTTAGATGTCTGCTCAGTTAGTAGTTTATATGAAGCTGCATTCCTATAATTCGCTTATTACTGTACACCATGAGTACACATCTGTCAAGTATAATCCAAACAGACATTAGTTTTAGAGACAACGGTATGGGAATCTGTCCATTTACATTATCAGTTTACACACTAACGTGTGTCTTAGCTGAGACAAGTCAACTATTTTGCCACTCAGACTAAAAGGAGGATATGTGAATACTGCACCAGAAAACCATGTATGGAGAAAAACATATCTGACATTTGATGCAGGTTATGACTGTAACATATGCAGGGAGGCTTGGATAGGTGGGACACACATCAACATGGTATTATGGTATTTCCAAAACTACAGCAGGCAGTGGAATGGCATCTCTCAAGTATTTCCAAAAAATAACCAGCTGGCTATAACGTTAACATGTAATGAAAAGGATGATTCTACTCCTCATAATGAGTAGATTGTAAAATCAGTAAAATCCACATTAAAGCTCTGCCAATTAATTAAATCTTAACTCAGACATTTCAGTATCCCACTGGGTCTTTAATAACAACCCTACAACCCAGTTCTATTCTTTGCTACAGCTGTGCACCACTACCTCTTGGTGATCAAAAACCTATTTCATCTTTATGGTTTGAAACTCCACTGAATGTTCCAACATGCACTAAGCCAAGTCATGCTGACCTCAGGATGAGCTGTGTTTCCATCCAATTATGGAACACAAGGATATGTCTTTTTCCACTCTCTTAATAGCTTTGTGAAGGTCCCATTCTCAACCACCAGCTCAAATTCTTTTGAGACTGGTCCCTGGCTGCAGAGGAAACAACAGTAAACAACAGCTGAAACATACACAGGCCATTTAATGGTAGATATTAGGCAGCAATTTCACAAATGAAAAAAACAAATTACTCAGTGGGATTTTTGTAGAGGGATTCTTCATTCAAACCATCATAGCCGAGCCAAAACCTGTCGCTGTCGTTATCATTTTAATCTCTTATACCTGTTTCTCATCCAGCCTGTCAGGGTATTGCACAAACAAACATAACAAGTGAGATGATGTGACCCAGTCATAGAGATGCACCGAACCATTGGTGGAGATTGGAAATGCAGTTTTCAGTGTGAGTGGCCTTGACCAATGACCAGTGATTCACTCAGAAATTTCCGATTTCGTGCCAATCAGATTTAAAGGCACAACAGTCCATGTCGTGCAATGATACAAACCAAAAGTGTAGGGTATGCAGTGTGTAGCATCTCATGTGTATCTCAAGCAAGGCTCACACTCATCTCTGTACAGGGCACATGTTCACTCACACATTGGAAGTGCTTGGTGTACAGTGCACAGAGGAGCCTAGAGAAACACCTTGTAGATGGGGAGACTACAGCCAAATCTTCAACAAATAGTACACAGTCAGGGAGTATCCAACCTGTGGTAAACCACAGCAAATACAAATTACACACACTTCAAAAAGAACGGTGTGCTCAGTAGAACTGATATATTACCTGGTACACCTGTTTTTGGAGAAGTACAAATACTGCACTTCATTTTTAGTTGGAGGTTTGAAAAAAGTGAGAGAAAAACAGAAATGTAAAATCTGGAAAAAAAAAGTCATTTTTATTACAATTTAATTTTAAACCCCTTGTTCTATTGGAATAAAAAGGCATAAATCATTAAGGACCTAATTGTTTATTTTGTGTAAAAATAAACACCCTGAGGCAAATCATGCTATGTACTCTACAACAACACAGTTGGGCAAACGAATGCAAATATCATGCTGCATGCATTATGTAAAATAAAACTAATTTGACCAATATCAGTTATAAAGCACTAGAAAAATGTTGGTTGTATTTAAGGCAACAATTTGTCACTGATTTGATTTTTCATTCATCAGTTGTGACAAGCATCACAATTTGACTCTGGGAAGGGCGGCACCTGGGCTGGCCAATCAAATTATAGGAGTGGCTGGTGCCAGCCAACAGGAAACAACAGGAAATTAAACGGTTAGAGAGATCTAGTTGACTAGGAAGCATAAGCACAATGTAGAGCTTTGACACAACACAGGTTGTCAACATAGAGACAAAAAAATGAATCATCAACCATCGGTGAGCTGTCTTCTATAAGAGCTTCAAAGAATACCAATACTGAATATGTTAAAGCTACACAAGAGTAGGCACAATCGTGTCAGCAGACTCCACTGTGGAGGGTATGTGGGCGTAAAAAAAAAAAGTGGTGGGGGGTAGACAGAAAATAAATGTGACAGAACATAAAAAGTCCAGCTGTCTCGTGTAGTTTCTTTAAAAGTCAGCACCTGTTAGCAGGGCATCTACACTAAGGATGAACGAAGCTGAGACTGGGAGCTGACTGGCTTGCAGCTTGAAATATTCTAACAGGTGGAGGAGGTGCTAGTTTAGAGGGAAAAGAAGTTGGCTTGTGGTTAAAAGGTCCCCAGCATGAATCCCCAGCATGGAAAGGTCTGAAGAGAGAACGACAGTGACAAACACTCTCTTCCCTCAACAAGCTTGAGATGCCCTTGAGAAACAAGCTGAAGTGACTCAGCTTTTAAATTGGCAAACAGCAGAGGACTAAGGTTGTACCAGCTCACAAAGGTTACTGCATCAAAATGTTGCTGGAAAAACAGCATTTATGCACAGTCAGGCTTTCCTGGATTAAAAAAAGGTTAAAAACAGTCCTCTGCAAAGGTGGAACAAAGAACATCCCTTCTCTCAAACATCCAGTGGCTGCCAGCTATCTGCCTCCAGGCTGGTGCGCTTTTCATCAGGACAAACAAAGGGAACATCGCAGAGGCAGCCATTTTGCAAATGAACAGTAAACTGATTTAATGTACTGGTGTACTTCTCAACATGAGGATTATCGCTGCACTCTTACAGTGGTATCAGTGGATCCAGAGTAACACCAAAACCTGCTGAGCTGAGGCCTATGGCCTGCCTCATTTAACAGCATTCAACAGTTTGACTAAACTTTAAACTCAAGCGTTCATAAATGGTTAACTGGGGGGACAGACAACTGTGGACTTTTTTTAGACATATATTTTCTGCTTTTTTATACACTGGAGTGACTCAAGATTAATTACCTTAGTATGACTTTCAACTAATTATTTCCTTATACAACATACTGTAATTATATTAACTTTTAGCGTTTTCTCATCTGAAATAGCACATACCCGTGCCTTTCTATTGAATTTCTAAACACAGAAGAGCATGTTGTCCCTTTCTAAGTCCATGAAAATGACACACACTTTGCTTTTTTTAAGCTGCAAAACATTTTGAACAGTAAATATGTCAATATACTGACAAACTGTATCCAAACCTATTCTGAATGCAATCCCTGAAAGCCAAGTCTGTGCAGCTTCAAATCAGATGAGTCCAGACAAGTTAACACTGATCACACTTGGCCAATCTTCAGTTTGAAAAAGGAAAAAAAAAAAAAAAGACTGACAGTCAGTGCATCTGAAGGAGCACACTGACCGCACTGGATAACTAGACATCCTTACACTTCATCACTCCAAACACTTAAAAAGAGAAGTGACTAAAACTATTATCACAGAGATACTTGACAATCACGAGGTAAAACTACAGGGTCTACTAATAGGCCAGCAACACTTTTCAGTTTGGAGCTCCAGCAAGGACTGTCTCCACACCACTGTACACCCACCTGGCATTGACAAGGGTGGCAGCTCATTATAACCCCCAAATGAGGCATTGCGGATGAGTTTTCGTCCGTCCGGATGTGGAGGTCGAAGTGATGCTGTCCCGCTGCACGTGGAGAAACGGCGACGGCTCAGCGGGCCCTCCTCCTTTATCATTAGACTGCCGGGAGCTCACTCGGTGGGTGGAAATGAGGGACGAGTAGGGGAGTAATAACAAACCTCAACAGGAGAAGGTCAGTTTAGGAAATAAAGTCGGATCTGTCCCACACAGCTAGTGTATGAGCGAACAAAACAACAGACAGATCCACACACACACACACACACACACAGATTAGCTCAGATACGGAGTACCGAACCAGATCAGTATGCTGCTTTCCTTTACGCTTACTTCAGCTCACTGCTCCCTTCTTCCCTCTCTCCCTCTCTCTGCTCTGTGTATGAAAGCAGCAGCCTATAAGTACTTAATAACAAATAAGCTTAGCCCCTCCTACTCCCTCTCCTCCAGATGAGAAAGAGAGCTGCATCTTAGTCTGAAAATAGCCCTTATGTTCCACATCTCTTCTTTTCAGCTCAGTCTCTTGCTGTTTTCATTAATAAAGATTCATAAATACTTCAGAAGTCACATGACAGAAACAGCCACACAAGGTCCTACAATCACAAAACAGAAGCTCTACTGAGGACAGAAAGAAGCACTTCATCACACTAGTGCTCAGATGACCCTACCATATTCCCCAGATGTAAACCAAGAAAACCAATTATTTCAAACACAGGCTACTTGCACACCGATCAACACGTTGCTGCACAAAACCTTTTCAACCCAAATTTTAATTTATTTCAATAAATACATCATCATATGGCAATGTTTTCTATTTACCATAATTAGCCTTTACAGCTAGAGAGCTCTTTAGATCCACATCCAAAAAGGCTCCAACGTGGTGGTAACATTTCACTGAATGCTGCATTGAAAAGTGTTTCTCCTGAATACACTTCAACAGCGCAGAAACCAAACTGCTTTGTCTGCAAACATGCAGGTGATTCTGACTGTGGCGCATTTACAGGTAAGACACGGTTTCCCAGAAATATATCAATGGTGCAAATCCAGCTGTGTTTTCAAGGCTAAATGTGGCTCAGATGAGACAAAAAGGTACTTTGATTAAAAAGTTGATTGGAGAGGGGAAAACCTATAAAGAGGTGCAAAAAATTATAGGCTGTTCAGCTAAAATGATCTCCAATGCCTTAAAATGGAGAGCAAAACCAGAGAGACGTGGAAGAAAACGGAAGACAACCATCAAAATGGATCGAAGAATAACCAGAATGGCAAAGGCCCAGCCAATGATCAGCTCCAGGATGATCAAAGACAGTCTGGAGTTACCTGTAAGTACTGTGACAGTTAGAAGACGTCTGTGTGAAGCTAATCTATTTTCAAGAATCCCCCGCAAAGTCCCTCTGTTAAAAAAAAGGCACGTGCAGAAGAGGTTACAATTTGCCAAAGAACACATCAACTGGCCTAAAGAGAAATGGAGGAACATTTTGTGGACTGATGAGAGTAAAATTGTTCTTTTTGGGTCCAAGGGCCACAGACAGTTTGTGAGACGCCCCCCAAACTCTGAATTCAAGCCACAGTACACAGTGAAGACAGTGAAGCATGGTGGTGCAAGCATCATGATATGGGCATGTTTCTCCTACTATGGTGTTGGGCCTATTTATCGCATACCAGGGATCATGGATCAGTTTGCATATGTCAAAATACTTGAAGAGGTCATGTTGCCTTATGCTGAAGAGGACATGCCCTTGAAATGGTTGTTTCAACAAGACAATGACCCCAAACACACTAGTAAACGAGCAAAGTGTTGGTTCCAAACCAACAAAATTAATGTTATGGAGTGGCCAGCCCAATCCCCGGACCTTAATCCAATCGAGAACTTGTGGGGTGATATCAAAAATGCTGTTTCTGAAGCAAAACCAAGAAATGTAAATGAATTGTGGAATGTTGTTAAAGAATCATGGAGTGTAATAACAGCTGAAAGGTGCCACAAGTTGGTTGACTCCATGCCACACAGATGTGAAGCAGTTATAAAAAACTGTGGTCATACAACTAAATATTAGTTTAGTGATTCACAGGATTGCTAAATCCTAGAAACAAAAACGTTTGTACAACATAGTTTTGTGTTTGTACAGTCAACGGCAGACACTGCTATTTTTTTGAACACACCCTTTTTAACTAATTGCCCAATTGCACAGCCTTAAGAGCGTGCATATCATGAATGCTGGGTCTTGTTTGCTTTCTGAGAATCTACTGCACCTACTGGTAACTTGTTTGCCATGTAGCAATAAAAAATATACTAAAAACCTGGATTATTCTGGTTAGTTGCATTGTACTGCTATTATTTTGAACAATACTGTATGTTTGGATATTTTTAGACTGTCTTAATTAGTTTCAGAATTTCTGTTCTTTTGCTTACTAAGCACCCATGCAAATCAGTTTTTGATTAAAAAAATGTTAGTGGTGTAGCTGTTTGGCTGAAGGCCAGGAAAAATAATTAAGGTCATCGTGATGATTCATACCGAGTGACAAGATAGTGTGCCTTGAAATGGGATTATGCTAGGACAGAGGTGGTTACTGAATAGGTCTGGCACTGGGCCTTATTCTTGAAACCCAATCGGGCAGACACATTGTCTGCTGTTGATCCTTCCATAGACTGCTGGCATCTTCATGTTCCTTTCAGCTGAGCTGTTCTATTTACTCTTTCATTTTAGCCCTTGGAAACATACAGCATTCTGCTGGCACCAGGTCACACCTGGCTACTAACTGTTGATGGAGACATCAGACAACATAGCCCGGTGAGGTACGTAGTGGAGTCCCATACAAACAACTGTCCCTGAGCTAAGTGAAGAATCTAACACTAATAAATCTGCAGCTTTGCCAGCCTGGGTCAAATGTGCTTTTAATTAACACGGGTAATTAGGATGCTGTGGATGTATAATTCAGATCCCAGGCCAAATTAACCTGTGTACAGAGGAAAGGTCCATTTCTTGTGGTCCAGTGGCAGATGAGAGGCACTTGGGAATTATTTGCTAAGTATAGTGACCATCAAGTATGGTTTTAACCCGCTGTAAACTTTCAGTCTGTTTTCAAGCTGTCATTCAGTCCTGCCTGTTGTCTTCCTATGTCTTCCTTCCTTTTTGCAGTCCTGGCAAGTGTACAGTATGTCACATTTTTGTTGCTAACAGACAAGACTAAAACATTCTACTGACTGTAACAACTAATTTAAGTTTGATCCACCCTTCACTAAAACAAATATTCCTGTCAGAGGTGCAGAACCATCAGTTACGTGTGCTCATTGTTTGAGTATCAGCTCTATGGCTCCACTGGCTGGAAAGAGTTATTCATGTACCATGTGTACTTGCTCTGGTACTTTGAATGTCATGTGTATCAGGTGAACTGTTGTAAGAAGCTCTGCTCTGCCAAAACAAGACAGTGAAGTGATGTTAGGATCTATAGCTGCCTTGAGGAACAGTAATCCAACACAGGTGCTGATTCTCACTAGAGGGGCCAAAGCTATAGCTGGTGTATGCTGTCAAAAACTTTACCGGTTTCAGGCATATTGCTGTAGACAGTTTAATTAACCAGCCTTGGCTCTAAAGATAGCAATATCTGTCGGTCACACTACTACTTTGACCTGAATTCACAATCTTGTGACACCTATTCAATATACAGCCAGTATATTTGATACAAATATCAATGGTGCTCACAAAATGATTCTTGTGCCTTTGCCTTTGGTGATCCTGTGGTTTTTGGGGTGAAATATCTCAACTTTTGGATGGGCTGCCATAAAATTTGGTACCGATGTTGTAGATTAAGGTAGTGAATATCTTAAAATGTATACCTACTAAACATAAACATGTCAGCATTGTCATTATAAGCATGTTTAGCATGCTGATGGTAGCATTGAACTTGAACTGTCAGTGTGCCAAACCACAGGCTCACAGAGCTTGATATTACCTAACTATATTACAGCAAGTGAAGGATGTGAATTCTCTACAGAAAAGATACCGTGAGATACAATGTGTGTTGGATGAGAGCAATACTTTCTGAATTGATAAGTTGTTTAGCAAGAAGCAAGAAACAGTGACAAAAACACAAAAGTCAGAAACACCCAAGGATAATGGAAGTTGGAAGAACAGTGAAGCTCCAAAAACTGCCTTACAAGTCACATGCAGACAAATTGTGACACAGTAACCCACAAGCTACAAGTCACTGGATACTGTGCAGTGCAAAGGTCAGTAGGTCACACGCAGACAAACATCTCTAGTCTTACATAATTACTACAAGGAGATCCTGTTAGCATAAGATTATCCTTGGAACAAAGAGGCTATTTACACACTGGCCTACAGGCATCCTGCGCTGTGTTGCTCACCTCTTAGACTGTAAGAACAGACAAGCACTTTGAAGAATCAAGTGTGTGGTTTCTGTCCAGAAAACAGGCTCAGTGAATAAAAGACATGCTACAATGATGCGACCTTCCTTTGATCCTTGTGAAAGCCACCTCATACAGAAAATACATATATAAGAAATCACAATACAGAAATCCACAACACAGCACAAATCTGGAATCGGGGTCAGGGTTTGGAGTTGGGAGGCATGTCAACATAGATGCAAGATGTTGCACTAGCTAAAACACTGACAAGGACTACCTTGTCGACTGGTACTATTTTATACTGTACCTTGCTTGTACAGTGTCCTAATGTCATGTTCTGACAGTTTAATCTCCCAAATTATGCTAAAAATCACTTGTAATATATCCAGATTGTGTCAGTCCAGACAAGCCTTCAGGTGTCCGAGCAGAGCTCAGGCACTGAGGCCGATATATTTTCCATCACACTGTTTTGTCCTCCTGCGCTTTGACAGACTGTTCGTTATCTATGGAACATATCTCGCCTGTCAAGCCTCATCCCTCTTAGTACTCAGGCCTCCCAGGGCTAAGCCACACACTGGACGAGAGCGTAGGCTGGAAGAAGGGACAACAGATTGGCACTGGCTGAGGGTGCAGATAAGACCAGCCCCCTCCATGTTGTTAACCCCATCTGTTAGGGGGCTGAGCTTTAATTCGCGCTGACGCCACCTGTTTTCTCGCTCTTGCACTCCCTTGCTTTCCATTTCTCTACTTCTATTCATGTATTGATCTCTTCTTCCCCTCTTCAATTCCTTGTTTATCTCTCATTTCTCCCACTGTCCTATCATTTTTTTTCACCCTGTGTCAAACTCATTCTCCACCTCCCTCTCACTCTCCAATACAGGCAGATTCTCTGTTTACCTCAAAAGCAAACAGCAAGTCAGCAAAAGACATTTAAAGTGAGAGCAGCTTCAAAGCCGACTGAAGAAGCCTTGTCAAACAACTACCTGGGTTTATTTTTATCTCAGTGAGTCATACAGAAAAGAAAACTTGGCAGCCAGACTGCAGACACCCAAGTTTGTCTCTGCGTATGTGATGGTGTAACTAAAGTGAGATTAAGCTAAATAATTCAAAGAACATTCCAACTACATTATGAGAGCAGTTTGAATCATAAACATACAATTTAGATGGAAAGGAGTTACTATATATACAGGTTTGTTATTCTTAATTCAAGCCCGACTGATTTAGATGGCAAGTGTTTCCATTTTTGATAAGGACCTCTACAATGTTAATTATTCAAATAACTGTGATGTACTACAAGAAACTTGAATTAAATAAAGAGGAAAACAAATCATTAAGTTAAAATACAAATAAATGAACAATTAAAAAATCTAAATCATATGAATCATTGGGAAATCCATTTAAAAAAATGTTGAGTATTTTAAAAATTGGTATTTCGCACAGCTAAGACTATTTCCTGTATTTTCTGAGTCATTCAGGTGGTATTGTAATAATCTGAGTATTTCTCATCTTTCTTCCATGTGTTAAAAAAAGGTTCAATCTTCAGTGTGAGAATCTCAGCTCTTGGTCCGTGTTTGACCTCAGCAGAGTTTCTAAAATAGCATGTTTAGAACTAGACTGATAAATTGGCAGGGCTGGATCTAGATGAGGCTTCACTTAAGCTGTGTAATCAAATGTAATTATGTTTCAACAGACTGAGAAAATCATCCTCTAGAAATTTGGATTCCTGAGCAGCATCAATGGAAAGTCACTAAGAACAAGTAACTATCAATCTTCACACCTTAGCTGTGCATTTTCACACAACTCCTACAGGCTTCATCTCAGAGTCAGAAACAAGATGTTCAACTTTCATGTCTTTTATGACCACAACCTTCAAAACAAGAAGGAAAAAAATAGGATATTTTAACACTGGCCAAGAAAAGCAAATCATTCTGACACTGTCATCACTCTGACGCAAGAGCAAGGGCAAGCTGAAGTAAAATCTGTTGCTATGGATACCCATTTTTGGGCTGCAGGGAGATGAGGGTCAAAGAAAGCTTTCGTGCTGTGACTCTCATTTCACAGGTGCACTTGTACTGAAAGGTGAGGTAGCTGGACAGACGAGAGCCACTTATGCTTGTAGGCTTACTGCTACTGTATCATGCTTAGAGTACATGCTCTCAGGAATCCATCTGCCAAGATGATTCAACTGAACAGAGCAATGTGTAGAACTAATGCCAGATAACTGTGACAATGTACAACACATGGTCATTTCTTACTGTTGCATGTAAATATACACAGATAACTACACATAGAGCTAAAAATCTGAATGCAACAGTGCAGAGAAAGCTTTTGTTAAAGCTACCACAAAGTACTGCTGATGACTGTATATGCAAACACATATATGAATCATGCCTCAACAAGATGGCACTTAATCCTTGAGGAGAAACAGTTTATTATGTATTTCATACAGTATTTGTTTGTGCAAAGAGGAATAGTCAATGAATCTTACTCCCTCTTGTGGTAGTCAAGTATCATGAAACCATCAAAAACAAGAAGGAAAAAAAAAAAAACCCAGACTGAGCTGTTACTACTACTGCACTGACAAACAGATTCAGTGTTTCATAGAATAGCACATTTAGCCCAAAATATGTTCAGCCAAATATAAAATCCCACATTTTGGGAATTTATAACTCACAGCAGCAAAAAACAGCCTCTTTCTGCTTTCACAGCTTTGGAGTATATCATTACCTGTGACCTGTGGGCACACTATACGACTGGAGTCAGACATCATTAGGGATGCCCAGTCACCGAAATACCGTTAACTCTGTTTATGATGGCACCTCTTATAATAGTGACACACAGAACTGTACTTTCTAGGTAAATGAATGATCTTAATTTGACATTTTGTTAATCTAATGTTTAGTCTACTTACAAAAAATGCTGATGACTTTGATACCCACAGATTACCATTGCCGGTGCAAAATGAACTAATTGCCCTGTCCATCATCATGCTCTGTATTTTCTATCCTGTCTCACCATCCTGTGACATAAACATATGAATGTTTAAACTAGATAAATAAAAGAAACCGGAGATTTACATCTGCGCCCTTCGACAACACTAGCAGTTGACTGACTAACCACGGCATAAATTCCACAAGATGGCATTGTAACATAAGAACAACGCACAAGGAGAATGTAGGGTGATGTAAGACCTTGGGCAAATCTACCCTTGAGCTTATATCTCAACAACTGTAAATCCGCTCTTTGATTTCTCTCTCAGGCTCATAGGCTGTTGAATGAGGACCTCCACATATCCACAACTGCTATATTAAAAACTGGGGGTGTGATCATACAATAATTTGTTGATTTTTTTATATATATAT
>NW_018127931.1:5237011-5263794 GCF_001952655.1 Monopterus albus | reverse complement strand
ACTGTCCAATATATACTTATTTGGAAATAATTATTTGTACTTGGGAGTCGCTGTCAGATGCCTCTCTCTGTGTCTCCTCCCTGCTTCAATCTGATATGCTTTTGACAGCTCTGGGGAAGAAAAATGAACAATCCCGGAAATACAGGAAAAACATGAAAGAGTGACCCGAGAATACCACTTTTAATGGATTTTGCATGTACAGTGAGGTTTGTGGAACTGAGGCATTATCTTCACTGATTCTTCACGCAGGCTTCACCAAGTTACAATAAGTTGTTTTTTTTTTATTTTGTTGTGGATCTGCAATGTCACTGTAAATATTAATGGTTTTCTCCAAAACTCCAGAGACAAATGAAGATGAGTAAAGAGAGAAGAGGCTGGGGGGGTGACACAGGTATACAGGTATATGGGTCAAACACAATTAACCAACGGGTGAACAAGAGGATAGTAGCAAACAGAACATCTGGCTGGGACCCAGAACTGTGGGAGAATTTTCATACATTCATAAAGTCACTTTCGGCTTTTCCCGTTTTAGGGGTCACCACAGCAAATTGTCACAGCGAGAGCGCTGCGCCTTAACCACAATTTTCATACATTGATACCATGGTGAAATGTTAGTCAACAGCAATAAAACTTAAGAGGAGCAATGAGTCACTGTGCTCATGATGAGAAAATGAGAAGTTTGTTTCAAATTACTGAGCAGTTCAAATTGGAGTTTGCACCAATTTGAACAGATTTACAATTTGATACATTTCATTATGTGGACTTTTTCTTTTTATTTATTTATTTTTCTTAAAAATTGTTTGCCCTAACTTCTTCAATTGTGAATCGGTAGCTTTGAAAGTTATTTGTGTGCAATAAATACATCTTCTTAATACTAATTACCAACCAAAAATCTTGTGTTGCATGAAAAATAAATAACCAAAATCTTTTGCACATGCACACAAAACCTCTATCATCCTGTTGCCACCATGCTTGAAAGATTTTCTGGGGGAAACACTGAAGTGAGTATGAAGCACTGTTTGTTTACCAGAGATGTCACAAAGGTAACGACTGACCACAATCCTGATTGCTTTTCTAGGGCTAGAAGTGTCCAGCGGTACACTTTTAATTGTCTTGAAGTGTTATCTGAAATCTAAGATAGAGGAGACCAAAGACGACAAACACAAACAAAGGAAGTTTATAAGATTTAAGAGGCTCAGGGTATAAAGTCTGTTTAGAGTTAGTTCAGTGGTGCATACAGTGAGTAAGTGTGTCTATGAGTGTGTGTTTTTGATAGTGTATGTTTACATTTCAGGCATGCTATTAATGATTAATGATCTTATTTGGAAGGGCTGGGAGTTTACTCGTTTGTCCATGTTCAGTGAGATGTGTGGCTGCTGCTACAATGATCCAGTTTGTGACCTTGTTCGACAGCCATTCTGCTTATTCAAAAATAAATGAACATTTTATCTGGACAATTGCTGCAGACAAACTAGACTTCTGCCTTCAACCACATAAAACAGAACTAGTAGAACTAGAAAATGTGTGGGGATTCATAAAAATCAGATCACTGGAGATAACTAAGATAACTGCCAATTAAATCTGTCACATAAGGTAATTCTCACCATATATGGCTGGTAGACATTTAAAGCAGCAACTTTTGCTAAACAATGTCAATTATGACATAGTCTCACTTTAATGTGAAGCATCTACAGGAAGTGACTTAATCTTCCTGCCTCAATTAATAGCAGCCTAACGCTGAAAGAAAGAATGGCAAAGTAGAAATGATTAGAAGTACTTTTTTATAACAAGAAAATCAGTGTTGAGTATTTTACAACTAAAAATCACTATAGAAATAACCATTATTCTTTAATTATCACATCAGTTTCCACAAAGTCAGTTTGTCTCAAGCAAAGACTTAGTTCATGAAGCTAAAGTAAAGCCTTATCTGTAAATGTCAAGTGTATTTTCAGCACAAGGCCTTGTTTTTTTCCACTCTAAATATAACATTTTAATCTGTAAATGAGAAACATGGGCTCTAAAAGAGTGAATATGGTGGAACTGCAGCTCATAAAATGCAGAATGTATGGGGTAATCAAATATTTATATGGCATCATAAGATCGTACAAGCCCTGTTCAAATAGGGTTAGATCCACAAATACTGTACATTTTCAATGACAAGTAATCTACAGAGCTCGTGTAAAGCTTTAAAAACTCGTCAACTAAAGCAATCTCTCACCGTGGCTGTAGCTGACCCCCGGGCTGAGGGCTGAAGGGGTGGCGACATGCTCCCTGCTGGGCGTTTGGAGGCCAGCCTCCTTCTCCCTCTCCTTGTCTCGCTCTTTCACCTGGCGCTGGCTCATCCTGCCTGGGGTCAGAAGGATGGTGTCATTGCCGCACACTACAGCAGCTGTGGACAGAGAGAGGGAGGCAGGGGAATGACAAGGAGATAGCGGCGGTCAAAGAAGGAGATGAGAAATGAACTTGAGAGCACAGTACAACACAGATAAGCACTATTGTGAAGCAACTGCTAGGTGCAGCCTCATGTTTCATTACATTTTAACAAATAATATTTGCTTTCATCCATGCCTTATGATTGGAATAGAGGTGTTCATGAGTGCTGATAACCTCAGTGTGTGCTTCAACCGTATCACTCCACCTTGTTTACCTGGTGCTAAGGAAGCAAGCAGGCATGTTACCTCATAGCAATGGAAGCTGTGTTTGTCTGGCAGAAAATCAGACAGAGGATCAAATAAATGTATAAAAGCAAAAGTTTTATCTGTGTTTTCAGACACACTCATTTTGTTACACAGTAGCTTTTAATGGCACTTCATATAAAACAGGTCAGATTTACATATAAAAACACCAATATTAAACTGAGAGGAGATGTGGAAATTAGGGCTGTCAAAGATAACAAGATGATAATACCGAGTTAACGCAAATTCCTTTTAATGCCACAAATTTTTTGAAGCTCGATTAACACAGGCACATTCTGTGACTATGACCCTCAGACCGCCCTGTAGTTTGAGAAATCAGGAAACGATGCAGCAGCATAAATTATCTGAAACTGATAAAGAAAAGGGCCTTTTGAATGGCAAGTTCAGCTTCAATGCCCTGCCAGATGGTTCTCTTGGCAAGAGAGTTATTTTCATTTACTGTCGATGTGAACTGAGTTACCATGGGAGTACGTCGAGTCTCAAATACCACTTGCTGGCCAAGCACACAGCTGATCCCACTTGCCAAAAGGCAGTCTATCCTGGATAGTTTGCAACAAAGACACCTGGACAGCTCTACAAGCAGCAAATTTTCAAAAGCAATAGCTAAATCTGTGGCCACAGCTTGCAGGCCAATTAATATTGTGGCGGATGAGGGCCTGGTTGGAACAATATGGATCGCATCCAGAGACTGCATGTATGACTTGCCTTCGAGAGTCACCACTGTAACCAAGATAAATAACTCGTATGAAGATGAGAAAGCTAAAGTGGAGGAGGTGTTGGGGCAGACAAACACAATTACGCTCATCGGAGACTACTAGACTTCTCTCAGTTAATTACGGTTACCTGGGGGTCCCTTTAAGGTACATTTATAACCAGTGGTGGAAGAAGTACCCAAATCATTTACTTAAGTAAAAGTAGCAATACAACTGTGTAAAAATACTGTTACAAGTAAAAGTCCTCCATTCAAAATGTTACTTATGTAAAGTACAAAACTATTAGCAGACGATTTTTTTCTGTGCAGTTCTTTAAAATGTATTTACAAATTGTTGGATATGCATGCTAAAACTTACATGTTCAGCTTGTTCCACTTTACTATTATTACCATGTAGTGCTATATCAGAGGAAATAATAGAAATGTTTGGCATACATAGTAGGCTACTGCTGTTTTAATATCTGGATGGATTTTACCTGAAAGGCTCTTTTATTTCTGATTAAAATACATAAAACCAATCAAGGGGTGATGAGGAATTTTATCTCACGGGAAAAAAGCCTGACAAGTAAAATGAAGGTATGTGGTAACAGCACTGCTATGTCAGTAACCTACTAAATAAAGTTCAAGCTAATGTTGGTAGCTAGGAGGTCACTAGGCTAGTAGCACTATTACCACATACAATAAGCTACCCTAAGGTGAGCAGAGGACCTATAACTTGTGGGGTGGCATCAACATAAATATTGATCATGAAATTATATTCATTATACAATACAGGCATGTTCTGATTTAAATGAAAATAAAGCCACAACATCGGAATGTTTCACGTTATAATACTACATACTTATTTAAAGTGCAATCAGGAGGTGACAAGCAATTTTATCTCTGGAAAAAAGCCAGAAAAGTCTGTCATTAAACACACCATATGTTTATGAATATGTGAGTGAGAAAATCTCAAAACCTCGCAAGTGAGTGTAACGTGATTAGTGTATGTCAGACGATCTGTACATGTGCATCTAATGATCAATGAATACATTTTAAAGAACTGCACAGAGAAAATCGTTTTTACACATTTGTAAATCTTGATTTTATTTGTAGACTACTGAACAAACAAATGTAGTTATGAGACAGAAACAGTTCTTACGCATTTGTAAATCTGGATTTTAACTGTAGATCAGCAAACACATTTGTGGCCTTCATGACACACAAATCAGATTTTACACATTTGTCATCTTGACTGTATTTGTAAATCTCCAAATCCTCATTTGTGGTAAAAGTTATCCCCATATATCTGGAGGTAATACTTTCTGAAGAATAATTTTTATTCATTTCAAAATTTCAATAAACTGTGCAATTTTAATCATCCACAAGGATGCATCTTCAAGTTACATACTAGTTAAATAGGTCAAAAATCACAAACACCAGTGAGAACTCAGGTAGTAAAACACTTAAGAGAAGATACCAGGTGATTTTTTGGGAGGCAGCAGTGCTATAAACAGACAACCTACACAACCTGAAAAACTACAGTTAATGCTTTATTAATGAGCAGACCTTTGGTCAAAAAATAAAAACACACATTTAAAAGAAAATTTGTCAGAGGAACTTGTTAAAAGGGTTACACACTTAGCATTTTTCCCTCGTGGAAACAAACACACACCCTCAGGTTCAGTCTGTCCCTAAATACCATCCTGACTGTTTACACTGACCTTAGCCCTTCCTATAAAAGGCTGCTGGCTTACCGGAGGTGGTATGGTGCTCTCTCAACTCTGCATGGTGCTAGTAGTGACGAAAAAAGTGGATCCAGGAATGTAAAAATACAAAAGGAAGGGGGAAAGTAATAGTAAGGGAAACAAAAAAGGATGGACAGCAGGAGGGAGAGAAAATGTGTGTCAGAGATTTAGGATAAAGATTAAAGTAGGGGAAGGGAAGAGGAGCATCCGCCATGTGTTGTTGACCAGATGTTGGCAGTGGTAGGTTTGCGTACAGCAGGGTTGACGATAGTGGGCAGTAGCATCAACAGCAGCAGCAGCGGGTGAAGACGCAGCCACACAGGATGACAACAAATGATGCAAAAAAATAAAAAAGAGACAGACAAAACAAAAGAAAAACAGATATTAGTTAAACCAAAATGTTAATGAGGAGAACTTGACACAAAACTAACAACTAACCGGGGCAGTGGGAGGTAATGAAGACAAAACTTGGTGATACAAGAGGAATGAATAAACTGACACATAATATGTGCTAGTTTATCTGTAATGCCCTAGAGTGAATCCTTTCAACTAACATGACAATTTAATACTGTTAATCTAAAGTTGAGGTATGCCATCAGAATAATTCTAAACATTTTCAGTGTTTCATTTAGTGCTGCAACTAACAATTACTTTCATTGTCATCTGAACAAGAACTGATTGAGGAAAAATTAACAAAAATGTCATTATAATTTTCCAAGAATATACCTTCAAATAGATTCTTCTATCCAAGCAACTGTCCAAAACCTGTAGTTTACAAACAGTTAATCATGCATTAAGTTTACAGCCATGTCCGATGAGCAGCTCTGTGAGGTTGTACTTACCATAGGTACAGTGCTGCTTTTAACTAAATGCTAACATCAGTAATGCTAACATACTCACAATGACGATGTTAAAATGTAATGTTGATCAGTTTTATCATCTTAGTTTTATTAAGACGTTTTAGTCAGGACCAAAACAGCCGTGCTATTCCTAGAGCCACTCGCATGGCTAGAACCTCAAAAGTTAAAAATTATAGGTTGTTAAAATTAGTGTGATTTGTAACAGGGGACTGCTAAATCTTAAAATATTGAAACAATATACTTTTTGTTATTAGCTATGTGTTAGTTTTTAGTACAGTATGTAGCTTGTATTTTGTTATTTTCTATAGTATTTACAGTAGATGGTTCATTATTGTGAGTGTGATATTGTGACTATAAATTTCATTGTAAAGTTTTTGTCTAATGAAAGATGTGTTGGCTGTATGCCACCTAACTAATTAAATTCAGTCCAATTCACAGAGCAGCTACACACACACACACACACACACACACACACACACACACACACACACACACACTGCTTCCTTCACCTTTTCCTGTGCACAGCAGAGAGAGAAAACACTTGACAGCTGGCCACAAACAAAATCAACATGTTCTAATTAAGGGTGCTCACCATGGCTATCCTCTCTCCTGCAAACAATACACCAGCAGGAGTCTGCCAACAACCACACTGGTTCTGTTCGGTCAGCTCAACAACCATCTCTTAAACATGAATTTGACTCTCAAAAGGTTTACATGGAACTGCCCACATAATAAAATCCTAATTAACACAGTTTGGTTGTTTGTACGGCTATAGCACATAGCATGGACAACTGATGTCACACATCCTCGGAACAAGGCACGATCCCATAATCCCCGCTCAATTAAAATACACCCATGAACAGCTCAGTAAGCGTACAGGCAAAGAAAACAATGTCACTGGCTGGATATTGCTTAGTTAATCACGAAGAGGAGATAAAATGATTGTGACTGGTCAGAACCCTTAAGAGCCAAGGGCTGAGAGGACACACACCACTACCTACAACCGTGAGGGGAACAAGTTAGTAAAAGGTTGATTAACAAGGCTTTGATGAGAGGCATCAACAGAGTGGTTTTCTAATTTAATCTTGGCTGAGATCATTGTTTCGCAGTGGGAAAATGCAGCTACACATTGGCTACTCTGTTCGGGTTGCAAAACGCTGACCTGCAATCAGAGAGCGCATACACCTTCGCCAAGGCACAACATTCGCTCATGCAAATTGGTGTTGATAACCCCAAAACAAGTAATCTTCCTTCAGTCATATTCTCTTTTTGGTTCAATAATAGATTAACTCCAGCCAGCTTCCTTGACTGACAGACTGAAGTATGTCAGGTTGGATGCTCTTTGGAAAAGCCTTGCTTGATGATTAGTGATAATTACTTATGCAGATGAGTGTGTGGGGTGGAAAGGAAACTGACAGAGGGACAAATAGAAGGCCTATGAATAATCTCAGTGTTGATATCAAAAGTAGGACTTGTGAGAAACAGCCTGAGAAGAGTTCCACTGGTACAATGTAATGACAGCACAGTTGGAGCGCTAAATGTGGCAAGCTTATATTAGCTTGTGAAAAGCATTTTTGACAATCAAGCAATGGAGGTTCGAGTGTAGAGGGTGGAGGGGTAGATCTACAGAAAATGCACAACAGACCAATCTAAGGAGTCCTACAAACTGGCTTCAGTATGACTCATTACAGTACTTATAGGCAGGTGTGGGAAAACTCCAGTTTATTTTCTGTTTGACACAACATGTTTCATTTTTGTCTCTGGTTACTAACAAAAAAAACCCACAGACTCGTTACATATTAATAATTGTAAAGTTTTACATTGCCTTGGACTGCAGATATTTTACACTGAATATCATCTGTTAAGACCGTCCTTTTAAAAGGCCTTTGTGCTGCCTGGTAAAATAGAGCAGCCATAACACACATGCACGCACACAGACACCAGAGCTGATTACAGATGCTGGGAAAGCATCAGCTGACAGTCATGTTTGTTTTAACAAAATGTCAGATGGAATTCCATTCCCATAAATCTACAGTAGCCCCACCAATACTGGATTTTTGAGGCTGATACTAAGATTGGGCTCTTGGTAAACTCACAACTGAGTAGGAAGACAAATCATAATAATATAACCTATGGGGCCTCAAAATGCTCTTGAAGACTTCTAAAAACCATTTATTGGGAATAATTTTTTTCACATTTCAGAGTCAATGATAATTATAAAAATGAAACTAACTGTAGTAAACTAAATTATGCAGACAGACAAGTGATACAATCCTGCTGCCAAATAAAGGAAGACTTCCATGCCAAGGGGTGGAAGTACGGTTGCGCTGTACAATAAAACCAATTTAATCAAGCACCTCCAAACGCATAAACTTCCAACAGACAACCCAAAGGATGATGGGATTACAGAGGAGTTGGTCGACTTCATTATAATAAAGCTGTTCACCCAGGAGCAATACTCATAAAACCTGTGTGGTAAATATTTCAGGTTCTGTCTGAAGCAGAGATGAAGCAAAAGCGGGGAGAAGAGTAATGGTGCAAAACCATCAGTTTTTCCTTTTTATATTTTCAGAGAAGCTGGTTTGTGGACCATTTGAGGCATACATACAAATAGCAACTTTGCCTCTAATATACAGTAGCTTCACAAAGTGTTCAAACCCCTCTACCTCTTGCATTACATTGTGTTATTGTGTAATTGGATTTTAAATTGATAATCCTGTCATTTTGCCCATCAATCTACACTCAATGATATATAAGGACAAAGTAAAAGCTGTTATTTTAGAACTTTCTGTAAATGTCACAGCCCCTGTGGCATCAAATACATCTGCCAGTCTTCTTGGGTAAGTCTCTACAAGTTCTGCACACCTGGATTTGTGCCGTTTATCCCTCTCAAGCTCTGTGAGATTGAATGGGAAGTGTCTGTGAAGTGCCACCTTCAGGTGTCTCCACAGATATTCTGTGGGGTTTCAGTCTGGGTTTTGGCTGGGCCACTCAAAGACATTTAGAGACTTGTCCTGAAGCCACTCCAGTGTTGTCACGTGCTGTATACATTAGGTCATTCTCATGCTGAAAGGTGAACTGTCACTCCAGTCTCATGTCACTGCACTCTGAACCAGGTTTCTTCCAGGATCTCTCTGTATTTGGCTTGGTTTTTGTCTTTTGGTGTGTGCCCTTCTAAATTATGTTCTAGACACATCTCAAGGAAAATTAAAATAAACAAGATGCCCCTGACCACAGTGTGTAGCGGCACAGCAAAGGGCCTGAAAACTTTTGTAAACGAAAAAGAAAATTAAAAGTACAGATTGAATGTAGACGAAAGATGGAAATATTATCCATATTATCATTTGTCCCCACAGACAACAAGCCGACACAGACGGAGCCATTTTAAACGTCTACTGCCAACATAATGAAGGGTCAACAACGAGTACCCCCCCATCTGGGGTTCATACATTTGATACAGGCACTGTAAAAGGGGGCTAGGGGATACTTGTAGGGAGTAGTTAGCGAACAACTAACAATCACACACACACACACACAAAAACTATTACAAGTCTAACAGTAACAAATTACCCTCATCTCCAAAGCTCTAGAAAGCTCTGGAAAAAAACAGCCTTAATACACAGCACAATCTCTCTGTCCCTGAGAAGATGAAGACTGCTTATGCAGAATAAAATGTTGTGCTATATTACATAATGTTCAAACATCACTCCCAGCATATTTCTGACCCAGTTTCTTTTTAGTAGCAGGGAATGAATGCATAACAAAACAGCCTTTTTTATCCCTTTCCCTTATCTAAAGAGCGCCTTGCCATTGTGTTAGCTTGAAATCAAAACACTATATTATAAAGCAGGGGTTTTCAACTAGTGTCCCAGGGATACCATTCTGACTAAGAAGTAACCTGAGCAGTTTCCTGTTTACAGGGGGTCGTGACTGTAGTTCAGTGGGTAGAGCGGTCGTCTCCAAACCAGAGGGTTGGCAGTTCAAATCACAGTGCCTGCAGTCCACATGGCGAAGTGTCCTTGAGCAAGACACTGAACCCCCAAGCTGCCCCCGATGGTTAGAGCCATCAGTGTGAGGTGGTGCCACAGATGGCTTCCTCGGTTCTGTACCGGAAACAAATTCCTTGTGTGTGCCTGTTTGTCAACTACAGCCAGGTCTCCACCTCTCAACCTCATCTCTCTGAACTTCTTCCCTGTTGTGTCCTCTAAAGAATTTTTCTTATGTCCATCTACAGGATGAGTAATGTTTGAGATCTTTGGTACTATTCAAAAACTATTACGGTTTTATGATATTATTCAAAAACTTGGTTCCTGTCACATACCTCAGTCAATTTATTTCGTTTCATGTGCCATCACATGGATTGCTGCATCTGCACTGCAGCACCAGCTACAACATGCATGACATGCATATGTGCACACCATGGTGAACGAACCCCAACCGCCATGCTTCAACTTGTCTTTTCCTTTGATATTCTGGATTAGAACAAATCAATTACTTTCCCATTATTGTTGATCTAAACGAATCCACTGTTAAATATGGGAGCTTGTTAAAACTCAATGTGTTATTTTTCCGGGGCACATGCCCCACTAAAAGGGGACTAACAAAGCCTATGCATGTTCCCTCTATGAAGACGACCAAACATTTAATAGCTATATGTATTAATATAGGCTAGTATATTGGATTCGGGCCCAAGTCCACTTGAAGAGGTGGTCTTGAGCACGATTCATATGTACTCAAGCACGGTTGTTAATGCAACCGTGCTCAAACAAGGAAGTGGGCTGCTATGTGACATCTCAACTATTCGACTATCTCAAATAACATGGCTGCAAAAGGAACTCTGTGGAGTAACAAAGTAGTAAAATGTTTGTTTGAAATTTGGGCCGGCAAAAAAATACAAAGACAACTGGATACTAAACACAAAAACTGAGATTTATGGAAGCATTCATCATTATTTACACATATGTGGGTACACGCACCCAGGTGATGATGAGAGTGGTTGCTGCTTCTTCTTGACGGATTGCAAACCAACTGCACGCATACTGCCACCTACTGTATCAGACTGTGTACATGGGTAAGTGTACTAGGGAATGGTTGATCAATTTGGCATCCAGTTGCAGAAACAGGTATTTATAGGTCTGAACGACCTCCGCACAGTCCCCCTCAATGGACAGTGGCTTCAGGTGGGGTGTACCACCACCTTTTTGGTTTTGGAGGTGTTAATATGTAGGTGGTCAAACTGGCACCATGCCACAAAGTCCTACACCAGACTCCCGTACTCCTCTTGTCCATCCCCATGATTTCCCCAGTGGTGGCAGAGGAGTGACAATGTATGCAACCTTTACATTAGCATACAGGGGGTCAATAGTCCAACTTCCTCTAGACAGTCCACCTGCTGGTAAACTGCAGACAGTGTAGAGTCCAATGACACATGGTTAAAATCTCCGGAGATTGATGGTTACGTACAGTAACCCAAGCTTCTATGAATATAGGCGTAGCCCTCTAAGAGCTGTCACTATTGGGTTTATCCCTCATACATGCACAGTCCTGAAGAGATTTGTTTCGCACCCTGTGCCCTGCACTGGGCTGTCTCCACTCAGGCCCACAGTGGCAGCATAAAGCCTATGTGACCTGAGTTCGGATCCCTATACCAGTGCTTTTTCTTCAGCTGGCGGGGGTAGAAATAGCAGCCTATACTCATAGAAGCTTGGGTTACTGTACATCGTTCTATTTCGTATAGGTTTCGTCCTCTAAGAGCTGTTGCTATTGGGATAAAAGCACAGCTGGATCTAGTCAATGCCCCATTGGCTCACCGCCGCCCAAGAGCATTATAAAAAACACCACAGCTTGACGTCATATTCCGCAATAGCAGCCCAAGTACAAAATCCTCTCTCCTGCAACAGGCCTTGTCTGAGAAGCAGGTACAATCATGAAGGCAGGGACGGCCGTTATGTTTATCACAGGATAAGTGCAGGGAAAAGTGCACAGTGAGCGTGTGCGCCTCACAAAACGCACAGATAATAGCTTCAGTTGTGAGAGCAGGGCTGACAGCAGGGGACAAAAGTACCATGGAAAGCGCACAGACTGTGTGCATGTAGTACGGACACACACACATCCAACAGCTTCACGCTGACAGAACAATCAATCAAGAGTTACATTAGTTGACAGCCAGCCATCTGAGTGAATAAGGCCAGGGCTATGCAGCCACTGGCCACGCATGCAGTATCAGCGCTTGGTGGCAGGTGTGTGTTCACGCTCTGCGCTCAAAGCGGCGTTCCCCGAGTGCACGCAAGACCAGAGACAGGTCCCACTGCGGTGTCACAGAACGTGCTGCAGGTCGCTCTCTGCCTACACCCCTCAAAAAACGTTTCACCGGTGGGTGTGCGAACACAGATCTCTTGCCAAAACCCTCATGGCTTGATAAAATGGCCGCAGCATAAAATTTCACAATAGACAGAGCCAGGTTTCTGTCTACCAGGGTCTGCAAGAAAACCAATACCTGTGTGCACGAGAGGAGTCGCATGATCAGTGGCACAGGAGGGAAGGTGTAAAGGAGACCCCTGGGCCAGGGGTGATGAGCCTCCATAGTGGAGGCCCGTCTCAGGCGCTCATCAAGAACCAAAGAGCGCACTCTGCATCCTCACAAGCTCCGAACAGGTCCGCCACTGCTCGCCCAAACCTGTCCTACAGCGCTTGTATGAGAGATGGATTCAGTTTCCACAGCCATAGGATAGAACAAATAAGCACTACACGATGTGTGTAATGAAAAGGGGTACAGATGAAAAACACAGTAAAAGAGCACAAAAAAAATTTTTTAAAAACAAAATAAAACACAACAAAGCTACTGGAAAGATTGTCAGCACCGGAAGTCAAATGGATGAAACTACAGCAATGAGCCGAAAGACACAAACTGAATCATGAGACAATTCTCTGTGTATCTGTCAATCCTTTCATGAGTCAATTTTTTATAATAAAACACTGATTAGAGCAGCTTTAAATAGAAATGTAAATTTGTCCACAGTCAATAAGTGACATTCATTATAGTGAATATAGGCCAGTATATGAAAATATTCATCTTTAATATTCTGTATCAGTTTTGTCTATGTCCCACTGTGGTAATGGCCAATTTCCAGATCCATAAAAATCATTTTTACAGTGTCACAAAATAAATTTGAACTTCTTAAACTGCTGATAAGAATAATGATTACCTACTCAGCACAGTTGTACCCTGGGGTTGTACCCTGGGAGTGAATGAATAGCCCTTTGGTTTAATAAGAAATTTTCCAGCCTACCACACATTATAATGAAGTTTCTCACAACAGATGATTTGACACTGGATTAATCAGCAGTGTTTATAGAACATAGCCAAGTACTCTGTTAATTCTGACTGTCTGTGTGCACGTTATGGAATATATCTGCATGAAGGTTACATGTACTGAATATGCTGAATTACCAACAAGGTTTACATGGGTAAATCGGTCAAAGAAGTTTGAGCATTTTGTTCAAACTTTGAACATTTTCCCTGATAAAACACCTCATGTTCTCAGCAAAATTTCAAGCATCTCTATTTTTTTTATAATTAATGGCAGTCCTAATCAGTATAATGAAAATACTTAGAACTGTATTTTCTACCAAAACTCAGATAAACTTTCAAATAAACTGCTAACACGTCAGTTGGTAGTTTCCAGGAAAACTAAAGCACATGATGGTATTTGATTTCATTGTCTGTGCCTGCCTTAATTAAGCAACCTGATACAAGCTAGGTCTTGTAAGCATGTCTTGATCAAAAGTTTTTTGGCTCAGATGATCTTGTAAGTGGCGATCACCTTTCAAAGGACTAGATCTCTAAAAAGGACAATCATCATCACAGACTTGTACAAAACAGCTTGTCAATTCTATTTAACCTTATTTACTGCATTTGGGTATGCATTAAATGAAAACTCTTGACTTCAAAACCAGGCAGACACAACCTCCACTTAGGTGCAGAACAGCAATTAGGAGCCACTGCATACTCATCTCTGGAGTTCAGGAAGCATGAGAGAAGCCTAAAGGGTAAATGTTAGAATTAAACTGACATGAGTTCAAGTTACAACCAAACTAATGCCATGTTTCCTTGGCAAGAGCAATGTTTCTGATTATTGAGGCCTCATTAAATCTTGTCTGGCCTCAATAATAAAGCATGGTGTATAAAATATCAGACAAGCAGTTACAACTTCATAGGTTCAGCATGATGTCTACCCCCAGTTTAGCATTGGTACAAATGTAACACGGCATGACGCATTACATTTAAATACACAACGTCATGAACTCTCCAGGACAATGTTATAAAATATGTACAAACCTAAAAAAATTACCTTCAAAGATATTTAAGAAGTTACATGTGACAGTAATAGGCTCAAATCTATCAATTCACCACACTATGGTGCACCTGTACCACTGAGGCCTCTGAAGTGTTTTTCCTTTCTAATTTTTTTTTCAGTTCTTCTTTTGAATACATTGCTGCATTCATTTGCTTAACATGAATGGGCACTTCATTAAAGTATCCTTTTACCCATTAGTACTGAAAAACACTCTTCCTTGAGAACAACATCCTTTAAATACAAGAGAATACTTTACAGCTAATGGCTGTTAAAAGTAGTGCCTTCTTATCAAGAAATAATTGCAAGCCTCCCTAAACAATTTTAATGAGGTTTTAAGTAATTCCCAAAAGGCAATGATTCATTGTTAGGAAGTGACAGTCCATGACATGCAGTGTCTGGATAAGAACCACACTCATGAAAATACCATATGATGAACACAATATACGTTTGACTTTTAAATGAGGACTCTGTGCATACAGTGCCTTGCGAAAGTATTCGGCCCCCTTGAACTTTGCGACCTTTTGCCACATTTCAGGCTTCAAACATAAAGATATAAAACTGTAATTTTTTGTGAAGAATCAACAACAAGTGGGACACAATCATGAAGTGGAATGAAATTTATTGGATATTTCAAACTTTTTTAACAAATAAAAAACTGAATAATTGGGCGTGCAAAATTATTCAGCCCCTTTACTTTCAGTGCAGCAAACTCTCTCCAGAAGTTCAGTGAGGATCTCTGAATGATCCAATGTTGACCTAAATGACTAATGATGATAAATAGAATCCACCTGTGTGTAATCAAGTCTCCGTATAAATGCACCTGCACTGTGATAGTCTCAGAGGTCTGTTTAAAGCGCAGAGAGCATCATGAAGAACAAGGAACACACCAGGCAGGTCCGAGATACTGTTGTGGAGAAGTTTAAAGCCGGATTTGGATACAAAAAGATTTCCCAAGCTTTAAACATCCCAAGGAGCACTGTGCAAGCGATAATATTGAAATGGAAGGAGTATCAGACCACTGCAAATCTACCAAGACCTGGCCGTCCCTCTAAACTTTCAGCTCATACAAGGAGAAGACTGATCAGAGATGCAGCCAAGAGGCCCATGATCACTCTGGATGAACTGCAGAGATCTACAGCTGAGGTGGGAGACTCTGTCCATAGGACAACAATCAGTCGTATACTGCACAAATCTGGCCTTTATGGAAGAGTGGCAAGAAGAAAGCCATTTCTTAAAGATATCCATAAAAAGTGTTGTTTAAAGTTTGCCACAAGCCACCTGGGAGACACACCAAACATGTGGAAGAAGGTGCTCTGGTCAGATGAAACCAAAATCGAACTTTTTGGCAACAATGCAAAACGTTATGTTTGGCGTAAAAGCAACACAGCTCATCACCCTGAACACACCATCCCCATTGTCAAACATGGTGGTGGCAGCATCCTGGTTTGGGCCTGCTTTTCTTCAGCAGGGACAGGGAAGATGGTTAAACTTGATGGGAAGATGGATGGAGCCAAATACAGGACCATTCTGGAAGGAAACCTGATGGAGTCTGCAAAAGACCTGAGACTGGGACGGAGCTTTGTCTTCCAACAAGACAATGATCCAAAACATAAAGCAAAATCTACAATGGAATGGTTCAAAACTAAACATATCCAGGTGTTAGAATGGCCAAGTCAAAGTCCAGACCTGAATCCACTCGAGAATCTGTGGAAAGAACTGAAAACTGCTGTTCACAAATGCTCTCCATCCAACCTCACTGAGCTCGAGCTGTTTTGCAAGGAGGAATGGGCAAAATTTAAGTCTCTTGATGTGCAAAACTGATAGAGACATACCCCAAGTGACTTACAGCTGTAATCGCAGCAAAAGGTGGTGCTACAAAGTATTAACTTAAGGGGGCTGAATAATTTTGCACGGCCAATTTTTCAGTTTTTTATTTGTTAAAAAAGTTTGAAATATCCAATAAATTTCGTTCCACTTCATGATTGTGTCCCACTTGTTGTTGATTCTTCACAAAAAATTACAGTTTTATATCTTTATGTTTGAAGCCTGAAATGTGGCAAAAGGTCGCAAAGTTCAAAGGGGCCGAATACTTTCGCAAGGCACTGTATATCTGTACACAGTGATGCACTTTGAATAGGCACTATCGTCAAAAGGACATCCTTATAGTCTGAAAGAAATGGGCTTAATTGTTACAATAACAATAATTATAATGTCTAGACTTTACTATATAAGGTGCCTTGAGATGATTTTTGTTAATTTTGCATTTTGCACTATACATAGAAAAATGTATTTAATTGATACATCACCAGGTTTTTGCTGATTTTATGTTGCTCTACACCCCATAATCCTATTAATGTCTTCTATAAAGAATATAAAATGTCCTAAAAGATGCTGATGTACAATTAAAAGTAGAATATTTATCTGCTGTCATGGATTAGGGTGGAGGAAGACAAAGACACCTTGTATGGCCAGACAGGAAATCCATAAAGAGATCATACTCAAATTCCAACAGTTACAAAACAAATGCAAATGAATGGATTTTTGTTGTCTCCATCACTAACATTAAACTTAGTAATGTACCGACACAGGTGACCAAGAAAGCCAACAGATTTAAAAAAGGACGCATTTTGACATCTACACGAGTTTGTACAGTTGTGCCCTATCCATGTTTTGGAGCTGCTGGTCAACACTGGACTTCACAGAGGCTGCAGAAAGGTTTCCTTAAATGGTAGTATTTTAGTCAGACAGTCAGAGATTTGGGGTGGCTGGGTGGGTCCATGGGCTTCACACAGAGTCGGGTCTCAGTTTCATCATGTAGGGGGCTCAGGGAAAGAGTAAAAGAGACAAGGTAAATGTTCTTACTAGGACGTGGTAGCAATACTGATCATCTAAAATAGTAAGGGAGGACCGAGGTTAGGTGCTTAAAAAAAGTAGAAGAAGAAATCACAAGAAGTTTTGATATTTTCACTGCCATGCACAGAGCCTAAAGTGAGAATGAGCTACCCTTCAAAATATTAGAAAAATATAAGACGGTTGGTAAAACAACCAAACCAATCTCAGTTTGTAGCTAGGATAAAGAAATGGATGTCAGCTTCTCATGTATGCACCAAAAAATAGCTATATAAAATGGCCCCTGACACAGACGAGATATACTGGGCGTAGGATAGAGGAACAGGATGTCTAAAAGTAAATTTACAGAAGCAATGACTGACATTTCTACAATAGACATGACAAACCTTATGTTACCGCTAGCACTAACTCCTGCTCTGTGAATTCAAAATGGCAAGAGAACAGATACAAATATGGTACGGATAAGACATTTGCAACATAAGTATTCCTCCCAAATACAAACCAGCCATTGATAGAATTACAGTACTTTTAGAACAATATACAAAACCTATAATGAGTTTTAAAAATTACAATGCACTGCTTTGCTTCATCTCAACCAGGTCCAGCACAAAATCCTGCTTATAGATTAATGCATTACTAATAATAAAATAATAACGATTTCTTTTTAAAAAAAAGAATAAACATACCATGTACCTTTAAAGAGCCCATGGCATGCATTTCCTTGTTTTTTGACTTATCTACAATGTTATACCGGCAAATTATCATCTTAGATGTGACCTAAAGCTCAAAAAAATGAGGTGTACCTAGGTTCTAGTACTTCTATGCAGAAGCAACTCGGTTTATACACATCTTACAAACTCTCTGTGAATGATCAGCTCACCAATGCTGGATTCCCCCAGAGCACAGTACCTGTTCATTTTGACTGCTTGAGGCCAGTGTGTCTGTCGCATGTGATGTGTTGCTAGTTAACTCTCACTTTCAAGAACTATCCTCTCGTTTTTAGGAAGAGGCTCTCTGGTTTTATCATTCTGAAATAATTACAGACTATTTGGATTTATGAGGGGTGCCAAGCTAATCTAGAATTACCCAGGGTTAAACATTTAATGGCTGGAAATGAGCAAAATGAGCATGCCATAGGAATTTTAAATACAGGACATTTACTTTTGTGGTTTTGATACCAACTTAAACACAATTTCAGACTGAACAATAAACTAAAACAATACACAATCTCAATCTGATTATCAGA
Source organism: Monopterus albus (assembly GCF_001952655.1). NCBI lineage: Eukaryota > Metazoa > Chordata > Actinopteri > Synbranchiformes > Synbranchidae > Monopterus > Monopterus albus. Next base: position 5,245,346 of record NW_018127931.1, on the reverse strand, counting down.
CAACAGTTCATTGATAGGTGTTTTGGTGGTCTAAATTGAAAAGTCACCAAGAGCATTGTGTAATACAATTTGAATGGATGTTCAAAAATGACTCTCTATCCCACTGTAGGAAGCAGCATCAAGTCAACCTCCAGAATTCAGCAGCTGTTCAGAATCAATGAGCACAGGTCCCAGGTAGTACAGTCAATCCGATTACACTTCCTACACATCTGAGCTGCAGCCAAGATTCCCACAGTCTCTTTAAAGGGAAGAGGAATGAAAAACCATTCATGTCATTCCTGAAAAACTGCTGTTATGTAACTGCATTCCAGCAAGAAATAATTGGTTAATTTAGCCCCGTTCGAATAAGCCACACATGATCACACATTTCGGTAGCAATTAAGAATTCTGACTTTTGTTTTTGCCATTTGCTGCTGACAGATAGAAAATAAAAGCACTTTGTTGTGCATTTGTTGTGAGCCCCATTTGTGTATTAAGGAGCTATTAAGTTTCTATAACCTCCCCTATCACAAGTAGGCCCATGCATTGAGTATCACCCTGCAGCAGCCTTCCCTATTCACAAATGTGGAAGGAACATGCACCAACAACCAACAAATACTGAGCCATGCAACCCTCTCCGTGAAGCTAATAGAAGCGGCATGATCTGTGCTCATTGTACACATAGCCCTTGAGCAAAATGTGGCAGTGAGTGTTGGCCTTCATTCAGTGACAACATACTGAGTAAACAACCAGCTGGAGTAGAAACAACACAGACTGTTCAAGAGTGAAACCTTATGACAAAGACAAGACAAAGGCTTGAAAAAGTCTTGCAGCAACACCAAATGATAACATATTGTTCTGCAATTAGTCATTCAGTCTCACAAAACCAGCAAATTCTCCAAGCCTGACCACACACAGTCAAATTCAACTCGACTCTAAATCGCCCACCCCTACCTCCCGTTGTGACACTTTGACAGCATGAAGGTTCACTTACAGAAGGAGGAAATACGTGCAACATGACAGTCAGTCAAGGGAGGTGAACTTGTCGTTGCTCTTGCTTCTCAGTCAGACTGATTTGCGGTACAAAAAGCCACTGAGCTCAGTCCTGTCTCTCTCCTACACACATAGACACACACACCAAACGCTGAAGGGAGGAGACGAGGCAGAGGGAAAGAAGCATGTGAGAGAATTCAACTTTCCTTCTCTTCTTTCTTGTCTCGTCTGCTCTTTTTCTTCTCATCACCTGGAGCCTTCAATAAGCATTCTCAGCATTTATCTCATGCTGGTAAAACATGAGATAAATGCTAATGCCCACACTGTTAAATGGGCATCAATGACTACTAACTTTTCTGGAACAGTCAAACACTGGTTACATTAGACAGCTACTTAAATCCAGATTCATAAAGCTGAAGTAGAATGGAGCTGAAGAAGTGTGTGCACAAACAATAGCTGCCGTTTCAAGTAGAGTGGTACACAAAAATTCATCCTCTGTCCTGAAAAAAATTGCTCAGTCTTTCTAAACAAGCCTACAAAGTAACAGTAAGTTGTAATGGAGCACTCTACATCTAGTCTGCAGAACAAGAGGACCATAACTCACATCATGGGGTTAAATATGCAAGAGAAATTATTTTCATCTTGACAGAAAGATCCTCACATTGTACTGTGGCAGCAGTGGAAGTATAACAACCCTTCAGGGAGTGTGAAAATAGCAGAATATAACAAACACATCCATCACACTCAGAAATGTAACACTCATTTTAATTTGAATGACCAGTTTAATTACTCTGAAGGACTCATCTGCCGGTAGGAATCTTCTGCTGATTCAGTCTGTGACTCTATGGTTTCTCAAAGAAGAAGAAGAAAAAAAAAAAACAACAAAACACCCATTTATGGCAGTAACTTTGGCAGCAACACAAAAACCCTTAACAGTAATTGTTGTATATGAAGTAAATTTGGTTTTAAGTTATCTAATGTGTCATTATTAAAAAAGCAGAGCCTTGTAAAACTTTATTCAAAACAGCACTTAGTCATGGCCAAAAATATTGGCAGCCCTACATTTCTGCCAGATAATGCACCACTTTGGTATTCTCGTGGACTGGGTAGAATCACTGACACCCTCAAATTAATAACTGGCAGCACACCCTTTGGACAAAATAACTGAAATCAGTCACTTTCTGTCACTATCAGTGAGTTTCTTCCACCTCTCTAATGGAATTTTGGACCACTCTTCTTTTGCTAACTGCTCCAGGTCTCTCAACTGCTGTTATGAAATCCCTCCACAGGAGCTCTATAGGATTTAGATCTAGACTCATTGCTGGCCACTTCAGAACTCTCCAGCACATTGTCTGAAACCATTTCTAGGTGCTTTCTGAAGTCTGCTTTGGGTCACTGTCCTACTTTAAGATCCATGACCTCTGTCAGCGACCCAACTTTCTGATACTAGGCCCTACATTGTGCCCCAGAATTCGCTGGTAGTCCTCAGATGTCATAATGACACACACACACACACGCGCCAGAATTCGCTGGTAGGCCTCAGATGTCATAATGACACACACACACACACACACACACACACACACAAGACGTCCAGTGCCTGAAGCAGCAAAGCAACCCCAAAACATCAGTGAACCTCCACCGTGTGTGACTGTAGGGACTGTTCTTTTCTTTGAAGGCCTCATTTCATTTTCTGAAAACAGCAGAATGATGTGCTCTACCAAATGTGTCAAATTGTCCTTCGACAATATTTCTTTCCACAGAAGCAAACTGTGACTTAAAATTAATTCAAAAACAAAAAGAAAAAATAATTTCACATAATATTTTATGTTAACCGTAGTGATTAGTTGGTGCTCTTTAGTGCAGATGTAGCCTTTACCATTTGTCTTTCACAGAATGGCAGGGTGATCTGCAAACAGCACTGACCATTATTGAAAACCTCCTCAATAAAAATGTTTAAATTGCTGCCTCCTGTTACTACACTGGACTCCTTAACAACATGCTAACAAGTAATTATATTGCACAAACAAAGCCATTATTGGATGAATCTTTACATACATAGAACATTTCTACCGTAATTTCCGGACAATAAGCCGCACCCACTAAATGTAAGACGAAAAAACATGTTGTACATAGCCGCAGGTGTCCACATTGTAACATGAGATATTTCGACAGCCAGATCGATCGCCTGTAACTTGAAGCGGCATCATATGCATTTCGTCGTGTGTTGTCCATAATGAGGGTGTGTGCATGAAGTGACAAAAGTAGCGGTTATAGTCCGGAAAGTACATTACCACCTATCCAGTCTATGCGATGCTACACACCCTTGCTTTTTTAATACCTGGTGTCAGTAAATCTATACTGCCTTGATTACTGCCCTTAACAACCCACCCACCACATTAGCCTGGTTAGTTTTTCTGTCAGGGAAGGACTAAACAAATCTTGGCAGGAGACACTCACTTTCTCCACAGCACATGGTTAAGGCCTGAATGCTAAAATCTGCAACTTCCTGTATATCATCTGAAGTTCAAATCATCTTTTCTTTCAAGAATTTCATGTGCAGATTTTTAGCAGTCATGACTAAGCTAAGACGTTAGAGGATAAACTCACATTTCCTGTTTACTTTCACCCAATTACTTTAGTGGTGAGAATGTACTTCAATTCAGGATGTCAGCTTAGTTCTGTCAACACCCTGAGTCTAACCACTGATGTACAGAAGCTAATGCAGCCTAATATTGTGATTTCTCACTCCCTGAGAGCAGCAGGAACCCAGTTTTCACCACTAGATTCTCACAATCCCCTGTAGCTTATGTACCATTTTAGGTCTGAGAACCAGGGCCTTGTATCTAGCCCAGTTTGCCAATTAGAAATTATTTTAACAGCAGAATAAAGATGACTCACTATTGACATATTACAGCTAAAGAGCCCATGGCATGGTTTGATGTGTTTTCTGATTTATCTACAATGTTACAACAACAAATTATCTTAAAAATGACAAGTTCAAAAAATGAGGTGTATCTATGTTGTTGAAGCAACTTATACAAGTCTTGTGAATTCTCACAGGTGAGTTTTATTTCCAACTATGTAACGTCATAGGCAATAGGTTATGGATTTCCTTAGATGATCATAGTCTCCTGGCTGTGCGTGTTCATGCGAGTTTGACATCCACAGTGCCATATTAAAAGCAGGATTTTTCAACTGCACACGGTTTTGTGGATATATTTTACCTCCTGCTGCCTGCATTGTGACCAGAGGATGTGGAGAAAAATACAGGGCCTGAGGTTACTGAATGTCCAGGAATGTTACATATACAGGGACTCATTGTTTTACTTGACCGGGTCTAACCTACAAGTACCTGGCCAGTGAAGACCCCGGCAGCAGTGAATGATCAGCTCAACGCTGGATTCCTCCGGAGCACAGTACCCGATTGTTTTGACTGCTTGAGGCCAGTGTGTCGTTCACATGTGATGTGATGCTGGTTAACGAGCGGATTAACTACCCATGATGTTAGGTGCTACGCTACCTATTGGAATTAATTTCACTACTTTTGGGCTGTATGTGGTCATGTGGGGGAACACTCAGTGACCACCGGTTGGATTTACCGACCTTGGAGCTACTTGAAAGGGAGTGATGTTCCACTACTCGGTGGGACTTAATGGTAAGTTTAAAAAATAAATAAATAAATAAAACACATTGCATGTCTGTTATTGCCTTGTTTCTGTAATCTTAGAGAGAACTGTTGTAAGGCTGGAGAACTTACTGTCTGCTTGAGGCCAGTGTGTATGCAACATGTGATGTGTTGCGGGTTGGCAAGAAGATTCTAACGATCCATGATGTTACTGTGTACAGTGTGACGCTATCTGTTGGAATTAATTTCATTTATGCTTTGTGTAGCTTCGTGACCGGCGACAGGAGCTGTGCTCCTTAATGAACTATCCTCTCATTTTCAGGAAGAAGCTCTATCGGTTTTTATCATTCTGAAATAATTACAGTCTATTTGAAGTTATCATGGGTGCAAAGCTAATCTAGAGGTACCCAAGATTAAACATTAAACGGCTGGAAATGAGCATTAGTGGAAACATTGTTCCCTTTCAAGTAGCTCCAAGGTCGGTAAATCCTAATGCTGATCGCTGGGTCTTCTCCCACAAATCCCTTGCATTACAGACGAACAGGTAGCGTTGCACCAAAAATAACATCATGGATCGTTAGGACTTTCTCACCAACCTGCAACACATCACATGCAGCATACACACTGGCCTCTAGCCATCAAAACAAACATTTACTGTGCTCCGGGGGAATCCAGCACAGATGAGCTGATCATTCACTGGCCAGCTGCTTGTAAGTTTCCAGCCACTCCAGTCACACCACATTAGACCTGGTCAGGTAAAACAGCAATGTCAGGCAAGCTCACATGAACACACACTGCCTGGAGTGTATGAATCCTTGGTGATTGGAAACTTCAGATAAAGAATTTAAGGAAAGGATATCTTGTATCATTAATAACGTGCTTCCTCAAGTCCTTGCTCCCTACGTTTCCGTGCATCTTACGTGGGCAGGACAAAGACACAAGGAAAAGAAGTGAGGGAAATGACAGTCTGTATAAGACACATGAGAGGTACCCAATGTACGAAAGCTTTGCTGAATGTTGCAGTTTGCAACATGACCACTAGCTGTCACTGGATCGCCCATACTGCACCTTTAAAAAGTGGACAGCCACTGACATTGCCTCTAGCATTTCTGGGATGCTATTATTTTGCTTAATTGTGCTTTGGTATTTAGTTGATACCTGGGTAAAAATCAGGCATAGCTTTCCTTCATAGCTTTGACAATGTCTGATGTCATCAATAATTTTGTTGTCACAATGAAAATGATACCACTAGGACAAAGAAGATGACAAATAGTAAAAACAGCAGAACAGGCAGTAAAGCAAATAGAGGAATAGCCATCAACCTCTCCACAACAGAAGTCTCGATTGACCTTGACCATAACACAATGTAGCCACAAGATACACTTAATTTTTTACGTAAAGGGTTTACATTACCAGACTGCCCTTGTCATTGCTCTGTATATACAGTATACTCACGTAAAGTCTTTCCTACTACAGGAGCTCACAGGTACAAAGCAGAGGTGGGAAAAGAGTATGTGCAAGCAGATGAAGGCAGAAGATGTGACTATGTAGTGGAGAATCGGTGCAGAGGAGTGGTGGTAGCAGACTGAGGTGGCGACTACACTAAGAGAAGAGGATGGGGAGCAGGAAAAGGACAGAGTCGAGAACAACTCAGGGACAAACAGCAGGTACTATAGCAGGAGTCAGGCCGGTGTCATTAGTATCTTAGGAACTCACAGGCGAATGGACTGGAGTTAGAGTCTAACAGGATAGCTGGCAGTTCAGGGATAAACAGCAGGTTATGCTGGACAGGAGTCTAGATGCATTGCCGGTGACTTAGTACTCACAGGTGAGGGAACAGGTGCTGGAGTATAACAGGGTGATTGGCAAGTCAGAAAAACAACAGATTCTGCTGGACAGGAGCCTCACCGGCATTGCTGGTGTTGTGGGAATTCTCAGGTGAGCGAACAGGAGTTAGCAAGTAGCAGCGTGGCTGGCAGATCAGGAGCAACAGCAGATAGTGCTGAACAGAAAATCTCAGTGGTGTTGGTGTTTTAGGCACTCGCAACAGGTAATGTGGGGCAAAAGGCGCCAGGGCCGCTGAGAATCTAGGAGCCCACAGGACAGGAGATGAAGGTAGAAGTGCAGACCACGTCCAGAATCAGTGCCGATAAACAGGACAGATAAGCAGGGTATGGTGAGCCTCGAGAGCGGAGTGAACAGTGTCGTCAAAACATTAACTTCATCAATGGACCAGCAAGTGACTGAGGGAAATAGGGAGGTATATATGTGTTGTAGTCTGGTAGATAATGAGCAGCAGGTGAGAACAATGAACGGCGATTATGTACTGGAGTAAAGCTGGGGCAGAGGAGGTGACGCAGGAAACTAAAAGCACTCAAACTCAGAAGCGGAGCTAAACCATAACATACAATGACAAAGGTCATGGTCACCATCTTAGTTTTCTGTTAGCATACCAATGTAAGCTTATTAAACTACACAAAAAGTACTACTGATGGTGATGGGAATGTTACTGATTTTGCAAGTTTACATGGTCATAAACTAATATAGTGCACTAATTGAAATTTCACCTGATGGTTCCATTAGTTGAAAAGTTAAGACATCACCAAGGTCATTAGAAAACATCATCTGGCAGGTATCTGTGCCTTTAGCAAATTTTTCACCAGTCTAATAAATGCTGAGATATATCACTGGTCAAATGAAAACTCTGGCCTGCCAGTAGTAATAAATTCAGTTTTGTAGACTCAGTAATCTTTCATCTCGGTTAAATTTTCGATTTGATTCATTGGGCTGCAGAGGCCAATTGTCAAGACATGAATAGGGTCAATTAAGTATATAATTCATCTATTCTTATTATGAAAGTAATCTTGGCCTCAACAGACTAATAATATAAGACAATATAAGTATTTATGTGCAGTAAACAAGAAGTGATGCACACTTGGGCCAGAATCCTCTAGTCTCCCATCTATGGTAGTCATTCAAACTCATGCCCTGTATGACTTTGCTATAGCTAAAATGTAAGGTTGCTTAAGATGCAATGTATTGATCATTTGTTGAAGACTGGCCAGTGTTGAAAGAGGAGTTGGTAGGGGAAGGGCCTAGGATATGAAGACAATATCATGAGCCTTCTGGATGTGTTACAGGCCTAATTATGTTAGGTGCAAACTTGTTGATAGCATGAGGGAATGGATAACTATCTTGTGCTACCTATGTCAGGAGCAATCACAATATTTTTAAAATTTTAGCAAGAAAGAGAACTGAGTTTATCTATTTTCCTAATAATAGTCTGACTGCATTAAACCCTCCTAAAGAGTCTCCTGACTGTGAGGATGTCAGAGCAAGAGGAGACGCAGCAGACACCTGGCATGCATCCCAGAGCCTTTCATTTCATGTTGGGAACCATCCTCTCTACCAGTGGGCCCTTTCAGCAAACAGCAGTATGTGCCAAGACCACAATATGCCCCGCAGTCAAAGTCTCACACTGACTAGGCACTTCATTAGCTTATAATGTGTGGTCAAGTGATAACATACCTACACTCCACATAGGAGGTTTATTGCTAAATCACAGAGAAGTACACAATCATACAAAATTCCATTAAATCAAGTAAACATCAAAACATTAAATACACTAGCATGGCTTTCAAGCTTTTTTATGCAGCAGAAGTTTATTAACGTGGCAGCTAAAATACATGTCAAAGAAGGCAGCGTGAGAAATTAGCTTGCACTAATATGAAAGAG
>NW_018127931.1:5231365-5236992 GCF_001952655.1 Monopterus albus | reverse complement strand
GCAAGACTGAAATATGAAGGAAAGGGATTTGAATTCTTCTCCCATACAGTCCCATGGTGTGCCATTGTGTGTGGAGTCCTGTGGAAGGAATGGCCAGCACTGTTATCATCCCCTATATCACTAATTATAATTGCCCTCCTGCTGGATGCAAAGCTATGTAGCTACTGGGGATGAAGCTTAAGATGAAATTAAAGGGCAGAGTGACAATCCTGGGAGCTGAGAAAAGGGAAGTGGCACTTTATGTTGTGTGAATGTGTGTGTAGTGACTGAAGGTGGCCGTGGCTTCCATGACCTGAATACTCACTCACAAGAACCAAGCTATGTTAAAGCTCACTTTTAACTATGCTGGTGTGGCAGAGGTCTGCAGCAGCAAAAACTAATGTTAGCTACAGGTAGGCTATTCTGTGCCAATCAGATTTAGAGGCATGACAGTTCATGTTGCACACATAGTGGCACAGACAAAAAGTACAGCATGTGCAGTGCTTAGCATCTCACATGCACCTTGAGTGAGGCTCATGCCTGTGTCTGCACTGGACGCCTGTTCACTCACGCATTGGAAGAGCCTGGTGTGCAATCAGCGCACAGAGGAGGCTACAAAAACACTTTGGAGAAGGAAAAGCTATGTCCATATTTTTGAAAAATAGCAGACAATGAGGGAATTACTGGCTACAAGTGTATTCAACCCCTGGTAAAACACAGAAAATACAAACTACATGTTCTTCAAAAAGAACTGTGTGGTTCAGTAGGACTGATGTAACAGACACTCTTCTGTTTCTATTACATTTTGCACCGGTTTATATTTGGAGAAGTACCAATATTGCACTTCATTTTTAGTTGGAGGTTTATTAAAAACAAGAGTGAGAGAAAGACGGCAATGTAAAAGTTAAAAATAAAAGGTATTAAATATAATTACATTTTTCATTAGTCATAAAAATGTATATGTATGCTGCCAATAAGAGTTCTTAGGAAAAAAATCTGAATCAACCAAAATCTGAATCAGCAGGTCAGACTTAATAAAAAAAAATGTTTAAAAAAAAATCAGAAACCAGGATCAGCCAAGAAAATTGCAATCAGTGCATCTCTAGTACTGTGTGTCCATAACAAATACCCGAGAAGAGGCCTGCTGTGTTGTTTGTTAGGAGTAAATCATAAACCAAACTATTTACAGAAAACAAAAAGAAAGCTTTGGATGATGAGGAATGAAAAGGGAATACCTCAAATTATGTCTGAGTGCAGATTATTTTATATTACCTGCAATACCAAACAGGAAGTTGCAACAAGTTTACACTGTCGTGCAGAACAAATAACAGCAACCATGGACGAGTACAATAGGTCCTTTCATTTTCATTGACCTATTTCATCACCATTTCTGTTCCTAGTAAAGAGGGCACATAACAAACACGCCGCTGTATGACCTTTAAATGTCTGCACCCAGAGTGACTGTACCTGACGTGCCTATCTACTGACATGCCCTGACACAAGTTTAATTACAACAGAAAAATGTGGCGAGCCTGACAAGCCTGTGGCAGCTTAGCAATGTTAGCACATTAAGGTAATGCTTAAGATTCAGAGAATGTACTCATGGAGCAGACATCTTGTCATGACTGCCAGTAGGAAACAGGAACCCTTTTCTACTTAAGGCTACACATTGAAGCTGACTGAAAACCAGCAATTATTAAGGACAATTATCAGTGTCTGAGAGATGGGGTGGGTGGATGGATGGATTTAAGATTACTTTCTTGATCTTAAGTGGAGCTTATTGAAAAAAGTGTAAGCTTTATGTGAAGAGTATGTAGAGTTCAAGTCCAAAATAGTTCATGACAAATGTTGCCTGGGTTTTTCAGTCAGAACCTGTAAAAATATAGCAGCTACAAGGAAGGAACCTATTATCCTTTAGAAGCCCTATGAATCTGTTAGAGTAATTCTTAATTCATACTTTCCCATTTTGAAATAGTAGGTTAGACTCTTGTTTTGAATGAATATCTTTGTATACAAGTTTATATCGGACTGTACCAACATAATATGCCAGTGCGCTGACTCACCAAAGTTTTCTCAGACTCCTGCTGGGACTCAGATGAGGACTCCATGGTAGTGTTAAGCCAGTGTCAGGTCTGTCAGCGCTGCTCTGACAAATGCATACCTGTCAGGAGAGAGAAGCAATGTAGGACAGTATTATAACATGTAATTTGTTTCACTTAATAGGGTGTAAGGGTTTGCTATGTCCAGAATTCAGTCCCTGGAGTTATTTAGAAAGCAGTCATCTTTTGGCTTGGAATAACACTGAATATTCAAAGTGCTCCTTAACTTCAGGTGGGATGGATAGTGTGCAAGATTTGACTTATTTGCAACATCATGCCTCCTCAGCTATCACATTTCAGAACAAACAGGTTGTACTGACCATTCATTATACAGAAACACAAAAGAGCTCTCATTTCTTCCATTATATTTTCATGAAGCAGAAACCTGCTCACCATCTCCCATTGTCTTTTTCCCCCCTCAAAGGTGGTGTAGCTCCAGACCTTTAATAAACAGCCTGTCTCTAGTGCAAGCAGGGGAGGATGGAGGACCAGACAGCCTGTCAGTTCCCTTCCACAGAGTCCTGAAAAATTAATTCTATCTTTTTCAGTCTGCCCTGGGCTCATTTTCCCTGTAGAAATGTTGGAGCAAAACATTGTTTTTAACCTTTATCTATCCAGGAAACCACTTAGCTGCTCCAATGGACCAGATGGAGAGTTACTTAAGGGTGCATCAGTGAGGGCACCTGGTGTGGGTTACTTTATGGGATGTTACTTGAAAGGTTCAGAGCAGGTATGTTTTTGAATAAGGTGTTATGCAGTTATACATCCAACTTAGATTGAATATCTTTCTGCTCCTATTCTGTTAACACATTTTTTTTTAACCAAAACTGTGTGACAAATCAAAGAGGTGATGCAGAATGTGAAGACAACTCAGGTTAATAAAATCAGCATTTGAGAACACAAACAGCCCCCTGCCCAAAAAGAAAGGCCCAAAGCAGGAACATTTTATATGCATTTGACTATGAAATGCCATATACAGTATGCCAAATACGTGCAGGAGCCACACGTTGTTTGTGCATATTCTACATGTTGTTTACACATAAACAACGCATGAAAATTTGACAGGCAATGTACTTGTAAACAGCATATTTTTGATGCTTAAAGTATGTGTCAAGTATGCGTTAAAAAAATGCGTAAATAAGGCAGCAGTGTCCTCATTTCCCATTGGCTGTTAACAACTCAGGTTACACCATTTCTGTAAAAATGAGGGGTGCCCCAACAGCAGTGACTCTTTCTAATATTGTAATATATATTATGAACAGCTAGCTAAAACTAGTTCAAACTGTTAGAAACATGTAGTCAGTGTGATGTTGTTTTGTACTGAATTATACTGTCTATTATTTTGTTTATCCCATTCATTTCAAAAAGGGTAGGCCAAATAACAGCAGCACAAACTACATTCTCCACAATGGCCATACAGTTGAATCAGCGCCTCTCTTACAGTATAACAGAATTGTTGTAGAACTGTTTTAAATTAAACTACACCAAATAATCTAATAACTGTATATGAACATACACCTTCTCAGCCTAGTGTTTATTGCAAATGTATTATATTAAACCACATTTACCATCTACAATACAATATATAGATTTCAGTGTTACTCAAAATCAAATCATGTAAATAATGAACAAATTAAATTCATGATTAAATAAAAAAAAAACTAAAAAAATAATCAGTGACATCACCAACCACCTCTACAGAGCACGAGTGAAATGCACCATTCAAAGAAAACTTAATGAGCAGAAATACAGAGGCCATACCACAAGATGCAAACCCCTCATTAGCAGTAAGAATCAGAAAGCCAAACTACAATTTGCAATAACGTACAGAGATGAGCCACAAAAGTTCTGGAACAGTTTTATGGACTGATAAAACCAAGATGAACCTCTACCAAAGTGTGGAGCACAAAAGGATCTTCTCATGATTCAAACCATACAAGCTCATCTGAGCAGCACGGAGAGGTAGTGTAATGGCTTGTGCTTGCATGGCTGCTTCTGGAACAGGCTCAATATTTGTTGATAATAAACTCATGATGATGGTAGCAGCAGAATGATTTCAGAGGTGTGCAAAAGCATTTTGTCTGACAATTTACAGAAAAATGCATCAGAACTAATTAGTAGGAGCTCCATCATGCAGCAAGACAATGATCCAAAACACACTGCCAACTCAACAAAGGACTTCATCAGAGGGTAAAGGTGGAAGGTTTTAGAATGATCAAGTAAACCACCAGACCTTAACCCAACTGAACATGCATTTCACCTGCTGAAGAGGAGACTGAAGGGAGAAACCCCCAAAACAAACAACAGGAGGAGGCTTCTGTAAAAGCACCAAAAGGAGAAACCAACAATTTGGTGATGTCAGTGATTCACAGGCTTGATACAGTTATCGCAAACATGGATTTACAACTAAATATTTTTATTTACTTTAAAACTGTTCCAATAAGTTTGCTCATCATCTAATACAAAAGGTGCTATGTTTTATGTTGTGTAACATACCTAGGTGAAAAAAATTCTAAATGTCACATATCCATCAGTCTTGCTGTTCCAATAGAGGGGACTGCCAAGTTGTGTTCACTAAGAAAGTGAACGCCACAGCCTAGCCTAGCCAAGTCTCACTGTAGAATGTATTATCTGCCTTAAATAATTCAATGTAAATATGATTTACAGGGCTTCATGTATGTTCCACTTCTCCTACTATCTGTGACTGCTTTAAAATAACTAAACTGAACTTAGAACAAATATTACAAGGCTGCAAAAACCTGCAGGAGCCAGAACACACAGGATTAAAAATATTTTAACAAACATCTTTTTTTAAATGTGTGTGTTCTCTGTGATCTTCTTGCCTCACTGACCTCATGTTCATATGTAGTCTCCACCACTAAATAAGCAGATCTGGGACAATCACATCTCCCTCTACCCACAGGAACTGTACAAGTCTTAATCTCAACTGACTGAACAGAGCAGAGTATAATTAGCCACAGTGACAGACGAGTTCACTTGTAATGCACATTATGTTCCAGTGTGGATGTATGTGCCTTGCTCTCCCGGTGTGTGTGATATAGCATCTTCCCTGTGTGGTGGTGTAAAACAAATCCATACCCCGAATACCTTAAATGTAGGATACAAAGCTGAAAAAAAAAAAAAGGTTTTCATACGTTGTTTACAGAGACGGGGGGGAGAGAGAGAGAGAGAGAGAGAGAGAGAGAGAGAGAGAGAGAGAGAGAGAGAGAGCTGTTCATTTTTTAAACTATAACATTACCACTGTGTGCCAGCAGTGTCGTGGATAAAAATTAAATCAGGTGCAGGCAAAGTGAATGACATGTAGAAGAAAGGTTTTTAATAGCTTCTTCCCATGTAGCATCTGCACACACTCTATAATAAGCTACATTCAAAAAGGATCACTTTTCAATTACCCTCTTCAGTCAATTGAGTTGAAGACTTGTACAGTTCCTGCAGGTGGAGAAAGATGTGGCTGTCGAAAATCTGCCTATTTAGTGGCAGGAACATGAACATGCCTGAACATGAGGTAAGTGAGTTAAAATGACTAAG